>NC_056733.1:899505484-899747984 GCF_019279795.1 Protopterus annectens
ATAATAAAAAAATAATGAAGTATCCAAACCATAAATAGAAAAATCCAATCCAAAATCCAATGTAGTCACAAACAAGCAGTAGTCTCACAGCACTTGCAGCTAAATAATGCAGCTAGATAAGAAATCCTGTTTCTTATCTCTTCCTACTAATTAGCTAGACATAATTCCTTTTCAGTTAGTAAATGGAAACTAGATGGATGAATTAGTTCAAGTACCCTTTTCAGTCATGACCCAAGTCTTACGACAAAAGCAAAACACATGCCTAGGGATTCATTAAACCCCTACAGTATCACATTAATGGCCATGGCAAAATGGGCCTATTAATATGATGTGATGTTTTGTAATTTTTTTAGACATGTTAGCCAAGATGAAGAAAGACCTCATTATCCACTCATTTGCATATCTATGAATTGCTGTTAACCTCCATGAAGTCCATATCAACACTTCTAACAGTAGTTAACTGTGGGGGCTTCATTGTGCAGGCAAGGGCATCCCTCCCCCTCAATCACTGTCACACATACACACAACTACACATTCGCACAAACCAACACACACAGACACACACACACACACACACACACACACACACACACACACACACACACACACACACACACACACATATATGGCTAATTAGCATATGCCTCTCCCCTGGACTGTCTCATTTGCATGTAGCATAGCCTTGGAGGAAGCACAATGCAGTGCTGCACATCTTCATCTAGAACACTGTGTTAGAGCTGTCTCTGATGCTGCACATCTTCATCTAGAACACTGTGTTAGAGCTGTCTCTGATGCTGCACATCTTCATCTAGAACACTGTGTTAGAGCTGTCTCTGATGCTGCACATCTTCATCTAGAACACTGTGTTAGAGCTGTCTCTGATTTCCAGAGGGTTACCACAAAGTACTCTTGGCAATAAACTTTATGAACTACCATCGTAGTAAAATAACTTGAAAATACAGTTGAATACTCATAAGTATCAAATAGTAGTGCATAAAATATACACAGAAATTTGATGCAGAAGTAGTCATAAAATATTACACATAGACTGCATTATTTACATCATATTTGCATTAAATGTATTATTTTTAAACCATACAATATGAAGGAGGTGGGTGAGTATCCAAAAGCAAATAGCACATAGCATTAGGTAAAACAGCATGATGAGTGGTGATGCTCAAGAAGGGGCAATTCAGAGGTGCATGTAGTGCAACAGTACTAATAGGCCAAACAGCACGGTATGCATCACATGCAAATGAGTGCATAATGACATGCAAATAAGTGCCAACATGCTAATGAGAGGTACAGTGTATGCAAATAACAAAATCAAGTTTGGTGTCATGATTCAGAAGTGTATAAAATGTGTATTATGAACCATGGTGATCTATTTTTCTGTACATCATAATTTCTCGGTGATCAGGTGCATCACTTATGCTAAGATGCTAGGAATGACATCTACACTACCTGGTTGTCATCTGTTAGTGGCTGCTTTGGAAGAAAATTCTGTCAGTGGCAAAAAAATTATCACCTCCATGACCTGGACACAGTTGAGTGCTACCATGTGGAGAGAAAGAGCGAGAGTTGTCATGAAATGGAATCAAAGGGGGATGCATGGAATGCCTATCCCACTGGACACAAAGTTTGTGTAGTGTTAATCATTCTTGCTGTGATAACATTTCTTAGTCCAGGTAGGACCTTGGTAGGAGTTTCATGGGCCTCCTTCTTGTGAATCCTATATTAGTTCCTAGAAGTGATGCATGTGGCGATATATATTGGGTTCCCACAGACAGCTGAGGTGAGAACCACTATTACGTGGTCATTCTATTACATAGTTTATTTTCCAGAGGTCCTGAGTGTCATTCATTGAACTCACATTGCCATCAAGGTCCTGCCTCCTCCACATGCATATCATCTGGAAGCAGTTCCACTTCAACTGCCAAGTGCTGCACAGTGTGCAAGACATTATATAAGGCACGTCTGTGCAACATCCAGTGCTATGCAGTGTGCAGGGCATTATGTAAGATGTGCCTGCATACCATCCAGTGCAGTACAGTGTGCAGGGCATTATATAAGGCATGGCTGTGCACCATGCAGTGCTATGTAGTGTGCAGGGCATTTATAAGATATGTATGGGTACCATCCAGTGGTGTACAGTGTGCAGGGCATTATATACATTGTGTCTGTGCACCATCCAGTGCTATGCAGTGTGCAGGGCATTATATAAGGCATGTCCGTGCACCATCCAGTGCTATGTAGTCTGCAGGCATTTATAAGGTGTGTCTGTGTACCATCCAGTGCTATGCAGTGTGTGGGGCATTATATAAGGCATGTTTGTGCACCATCCAGTGCTATATAGTGTGAAGGGCATTTATAAGGTGTGTCTATGTATAATCCAGTGCTGTATAGTGTGCAGGGCATGATGTAAGATGTGTCTGCATACCATCCAGTGCTGTACAGTGTGCAGGGCATTATATACAGTGTGTCTGTGCACCATCAAGTGCTGTGCAGTGTACAGGGCATTATGTAAGGTTCACCTGTACACCACCAGGTGCTATACCATGTGCAGGGTATTATATAAGGAGCACCTGTGCACCATCCAGTGCTATACAGTATGCAGGGCATTATATAAGGCATGTCTTGAACCATTCAGTGCTATGTAGTGTGCAGGGCATTTATAAGATGTGTCTGTGTACCATCCAGTGCTGTACAGTGTGCAGGGCATTAAATACAGTGTGTCTGTGCAGCATTCAGTGCTGTGCAGTGTTCAGGGTATTATATAAGGTGTGCCTGTGCACCATCCAGTGCTGTGCAGTGTACAGGGCATTATATAAGGTGCACATGTGCACCATCCAGTGCTATGTAGCATGCAGGGCATTATATAAGGCATGTCTGTGCACCATCCAGGAAGTTCCCAAGATTCCCACATCTGGCACGTGTGTCATATATTAACATTTCACTGAGGGGGACTTTCCATATGGACATCCTGTTTGTAGGTGCACACATTGCCAGCTCTAGACACCACAAAGCTCTACTCCATAAACATGGGTAACAGACTACTCATAATGGGGTGCTCAGGTCATAAACATGGGTAACAACTACTTCTAATGGGGGTTCACTGGTCATAAACATAGGTAACAGACTACTCATAATGGGGTTCACTGTCGTGTGTTGCAAATGATGTTTGTGATGAATCAGTAATTCTACTCTTTTTAAGATCTTCCCCTCACCCTCCTTGCAATACTAGATAGGTCCAGCCAATGTTTTTGCATATCCTTACAGCTAGTGACCTGAGATTCAGTATTCTCTTTACCCCCACTTTATCTCTTCTTTATTTCTGTGGCAGTCACTTGTGTATTTTCCTCACAAAAAGTAAGTTGTTACTGCTGTTCTAATTTCAGCTACAAATATCAACTGTTATTTCTATGTAATGTGCATGAATCTTTATTAATTTAGTCTGTGAGTCATTATGCTGAGTAATTAGATGGCTGCTATTATGACACATTGAGTATTGTACTGTCCCTTTCTACTCCTAATCAGTGTTGGAATGCATTCAGCTGTAACACTGCAGGTGCTGCATGGTTGCTAACATCACCATGTATAGATTATTGTAAAGTTATACAGATCCCATACTTTACTGCATATTTATGAGTAATGTATGCCTTACCTGCATGTACAATGGAACTCACCGACTTTTCCAGCTGTGTTTGTTCTTGTTCCTTTCATTGTACACTAGCCTGTATACTGCTGCCAGCTGTGCTTTGACTCTGTACTTTAGAGACCAGCATCTTAACTGCTATTTTCGTACCACATTCACTCTTATGTAACTTCAAGCTACAGTTTGGGTTCTTGTTTTACAATAAATAAGACATTGTGCATCTACTACTGACGCCCCTCCCTGACTACCACATTCTACTTTCCTTTTCAACATGCAAAAGGCATGTAAAGTAGCAAATAAAAGTTAACTCCTCTGTAGTTACAAAGACAGTGTCTGGAATATTTGTCCCCGGGCCTCCGCTGAAAATGGGCTCGTTCCAAATTGGATTTTCCCAGCAAACAAATGTTAAATAAATAAATAAATGTCTTTATTGTTATTTGGAGGTGTTCAGGTGAAATGGCAGTGGAATTTTTAACTAGATTGTTTAATGAAATCTTGGAAAGTGAGAGGATGCCTGAGAAATGGAGAAAAAGTGTTTTGGTACATATTTTTAAGAATAAGGGTGATGTGCTGAGCTGTAGTGACTACAGAGGGATTAAACTAATCAGTCACAGCATGAAGTTATGGGAAAGAGTAGTGGAAGCTAGGTTAAGAAGGGAGGTGATGATTAGTGATCAGCAGTATGGTTTCATGCCAGGAAAGAACACTACAGATGTGATGTTTGCTCTGAGAGTGCTGATGGAGACGTACAGAGAAGGTCAGAAGGAGTTGCATTTTGTCTTTGTGGATTTAGAGAAAGCATATGACAGGGTGCCTAGAAAGGAGTTGTGGTATTGTATGAGGAAGTCGGGAGTGTCAGAGAAGTATGTAAGAGTGGTACAGGATATGTACAAGGGTAGTGTGACAGTGGTGAGGTCTGCGTTGGGAGTGACGGATGCGTTTAAGATGGAGGTGGGATTACATCAAGGATCAGCTCTGAGCCCTTTCTTATTTGCAGTGATGATGGACAGGTTGACAGAAGAAATCAGACAGGAGTCCTCGTGGACTATGATGTTTGCAGATGACATTGTGATCTGTAGTGAGAGTAGGGAACAGGTGGAGGAGACCCTGGAGAGGTGGAGATATGCTCTATAGAGAAGAGGAATGAAGGTCAGCAGGACTATGACAGAATATATGTGTGTGAATGAGAGGGAAGATAGAGGAATGGTGAGGATGCAGGGAGTAGAGGTGGCGAAGGTGGATGAGTTTAAATACTTGGGATCAACAGTTCAGAGTAATGGTGAGTGTGGAAGAGAGGTGAAGAAGAGAGTACAGGCAGGATGGAGTGGGTGGAGAAGAGTGTCAGGAGTGATTTGTGACAGACGAGTACCAGTAAGAGTGAAAGGAAAGGTCTACAAGTGGGTAGTGAGACCAGCTATGTTATATGGGTTGGAGACAGTGGCATTGACAAAAAGGCAGGAGTCAGAGCTTGACGTGGCAGTGTTGAAGATGTTAAGATTTGCACTGGGTGTGATGAGGTTGGACAGGATTAGGAATAAGTATATTAGAGGCTCAGCCCAGGTTGGAAGGTTTGGAGACAAAGCCAGAGAGGCAATATTACGTTGGTTTGGACATGTGCTGAGGAGGAATGCAGGGTATATTGGGAAAAAGATGCTAAGGATGAAGCTGCCAGGTAACAGGAAAAGAGGGAGGCCTAAGATAAGGTTTATGGATGTGGTGAGAGAGGACATGCAGGTGGTTGGTGTGACAGAGCAAGATGCAGAGGACAGGAAGAAATGGAAACAGTTGATCTGCTGTGGTGACCCCTAATGGGAGCAGCTGAAAGAAGAAGAATTGTTGTTTGGTAAATGAGACTGCTGTCCCTGTTAAATTATGTGTTAGCAAGGCTTGCATCTTCTTCTCAGTTAATTGTTAAAGCAACTGCATTAGTTCAGGCTATGAAAATGTTAGTGATTGCTCCCCCTCTTTAATAGTTTGGGTTAGGAATGCGTTTGCATGTCTCCAGCTAATAAGTATGCATTTTTAGTCCATAATTAGCAATGTGCATGATTTTAAATGGATCTCTTTGCCATTACTTGTCCTAACATTTCCTGCATAGACTGATTGCCTCCTGCTACTGTAATTGTTTATCTTTCTCCACTTCTCTCCCCTCCCATCCCCAATTCCTCAGTTACCACCTTGGACACTTACATTTATTCCCTCTTAACTTCTCCCACAATTTAGTACATATTACCCACCCCTTAAAGACATATACATTAAAAACCCTCTTCCAGTTTCAATGCTCTGTCAGTTCTTGATGCAGCCCATTACTCAGACTTAAAACTTTCTTTACAGCCATTCTCAAACCCCTTTTTCCACATACACTCCTGCTTTCCAACACCTTTATCCATTCTCACACACGTGTACATTACAATACATATTCATACATATATGTGTGTGTGTGTGTGTGTGTGTATATATATATATATATATATATATATATATATATATATACACACACACACACACACACACACACACACACACACACACACACACACACACACACACACCAATACCACAAAGCAGTTTTTTAGATATTCATATACAGTAACTACTTATAGGTATACTTTGGACTACAATCCTTCTCATTAATACACATTTTCTGTCTCCTCCCTCATATATACACTACTCACTTCTTCACCTCTCCCTGCCAACAAACTCATACCATACAGCTTTCTGTACATAATCTTACCACTCTCCACTACCTTAAATTTCTATATACCAATCACCCTGCAAACATCACCCCACCCTTTACTGTACCTCTTTCTCTCAATTTCTGCTAACACTCCTTTCATTATTATAACACACGGCAATCATCTTACCAAACCTCCACCTTCTTCTAGCCGCCATCTAAACTCTCACCGTCTCAACTCACAATGAAAGTAAGTCAGTTGCTACTGTTTTGTATACTCACAACACTTGCTCACTTCACTACCACAATATTCCCACACCATATATCAGCTCCATCACAAACATGTATGTCACATCACAAAACCCTCTCTCTCTTTCTATCTCTCCTTCTCTGTACCAGTATAAATGCTCAGATTTGTTCTCTTGTAAAGATATTAAAGTTAAGAATAGCATTTTTTCATCAGCACTGAAAGTCAGACACAAATACAAATGGTTCCATATGTCTACTCACCCCACATCCATCCTGAAACTTAGTGGAGATATTCACCATAGCCCCAGCCCCACATATCATCTACCCACCATGGTCAACCCATTACTTTCCAATGCGTTTGGCAAAATTCTCTCATTGGATAATGAATCTAACCTCATTCTTTTAAACATTAACCTCAGAAGTATCTGCAACGAAATTCATGACATCCAAACACGTCTATGTTTTTACTTCCCAGACATTCTGATCGCCACTGAAACCTGGCTAAAACATTATTTCCCCAGGCTTTAATATACTCAGAATGGACAGAAAACTTAAAAGAGCAGGTGTTATTGCTATTATTTATAAAAACAACTTAGAAATAACTCCAGCCCGTCTAAATATCCCAACATTTAATAATGCTGAACTTCTAATTGTATACCTCAAAATCAACCAAAATAAATCTATATGTATCTCAGCAGTATACATCCCATCAGGCAACAACATTACTGCAACTGAAAATATCGTAATATGCTACACTAGATATCTGACAACATCCCCCAGGATACCGTCATCTTAGGTGACCTAAATATAGACTAGAAGTGCATAAACACTAACAACCCCAAGGACTCTGTTCTCCTGCTTGGCATTACCCAACTAATAAGCTTCACCACCAGAATTAATAAAAGTATTAACAGACAATCTGAGCTACCTGTTAGATTTTGACAAACCGCATAATATAAAATCCTCTGGTTGTTTACCAGATACTGTGAGGGCCATCTCCCAACCTACGTAATCAGACAACAGCATGGTTCACCTAAACAAATAATCTATAAACAAGTATGCAATTTAACCAAATATGACAAAGACACATTTATTACAACCATGTCCCACTACAACAGGAATGTATTGAGTAATGCCCCAGATGAAGCAGTTACTCACTTCAGTTACACCTTCCTAAAAATACTAAATGATTTAGCACCAGTCAGGACAACAAGGGTAAAAACTAGCACAGCACCATGGTTGACAAAAGAGACCAAACAGCTCATGACAGGTCTATACACACTGAGCAGAGTGGAGAAGAAGTGTTGACTATAACTCTTAGCTGAGATATATAAGTATCTTGTTTTTTTCGATTATTTATACTGATTATTATTTCTAGCAATTTATATATAGCACTTTTTATTGCCTGCTGCACAGTTTATGTGTGTATTTTTATTGCCAATAACTAATCTGCATGGGTAACTGATTTGTTTGCAGTTAAAAAAGCATTCTGTAGAGTCACATGCTCCTTTATCTGTTTAAAAACTTTAATTTTGTGGCTTTCTGTAGTGCTTAGTGTGTCTAGGCTAATAGCTTTAGTATTGTCCCGACCCCCCCTCTCTGTTGGTGTCTTGCTGTTATACTTGGTGGCTTTGCAGCTGCCGCCCCTACTGTAAATCTGATCTGGGACACTCCTCCCGTTCTAGTGTCATTACCTCATTCTACCTAATACAGAGAGAACATTTGATAAGGCCTTCTGTTTCTCCTTTTTCCCTTTCAAAAAAAAAAAAAACATTTTTTTGCCTGAATCTCCTTGGTTCTGACTGCTTCTCAAACATTTTGGAAATATAGAGTATGTTTTAGAGCATTTATTATAACTGTAATTGCCTTAATATTGCTACAACTCAAGTGCTCTAGGTTGCACTGCATCTGAAGGGTTTATGTATTTTAGCTGCTTTTCTGTATATATAGACTTCTCTGTATATGTAGACTAGCTACTTATTCTGCTGTGTTACTGCCTCCTAAATCGTTTTTCAGTTGTGCACTTGCCTTGCTTCATTTAAAAAGTTTTAAATTGCTAATTTTGTAGAGTTTTAATTGCATTTACTGTTTAGGACTACAAACTCAAGAGTGTTAGCCTTTTCTGTGTTTATTTACTGTATTATTGCATTTTTTAGCCTGTTTCAACAACAAAAAAATATACTATCTTGTTTGCTCATTTCCCACCTTTTCTAGCCAGTCCATATCCCAGGCCTTGCTTGTCTCAGGACTTTATTTTCTGTGCTCAGAGCTATCCAGACCTTGCTGTGTTAGAGGGAAGTCCTACTGCTTACCAATGGGAGTGGTGAGCATTGTACTGCCTATCTAACGCTAGAGGAGTGGTTTCCAGCTCTGAAATTGTAATTTTATTAGCCTTTTTGGGCTGATTTCTATCCCTTTCAACTTTCTGGCTTAAAAATGCATGTGTTTGCACATTTTTCACATCATGCAGCACTGCGAGGCTACAGTTAAAGTATTCCAGGTGCCAGAAAGTCTGCTCTTCAAATTTTCCCTTAGAACTAGTTGGTTTCTCAGTAGTAGCACTAAAATCTGAACTCCTGTGACTAGCACTTGCTCTAGAACCTGCTGGAAAGCACTAGGAAGCCTGAAACTGATTAAAGCACTCAGCTCTCCTTGTCAATAAGGAGAAATTAATCATAGGCACTAAACAGCCTATAATTGCAAAGTACCTTGCAAAGGTAAGGGAAAACAGCTCTTAAACTTTACAAAAAAGCACCAAAACAGGCATGTCCAAGGGTCAGCGTCTGGTGATTTCTCCTGTCCACCTGGCGAATCTGGGCATACTGGGGCAGTGCGGCAACTGCCTCATGTACACAAACAATCCTATCCTCCTACCACCCAACACTACAACCTGCGAGAGATGCACTTACATAGCCAAACTGGAAGCAAAGCTCTCTCCGGCCAAGATTGTGCTAGACAGTCAAGAGAAGAAGGATAACACCAGCATTACACCTCAGGCAACTCATAGCCCTTCAAAACCCACACCATCAACACCCACACATAGCAACACTAAACCCACATATGAAGAGGCCCTTAACATTAACCTGCCCAAACAACAAGGGCCTCCGAAGCCGAAACGCAAACAAACACCAGTCACAACCAAAGTGACACATAGCTCACAACATCAATGTGCCACCCAACAACAGCCCCTAAGGCAAGACAATGTACCCAACACTTTAGTCATAGGTGACTCTATAGTCAGGCACACTGATGTCCCACTCACCAGTCTGAACAAGGAGAAAATTACAGTCAGCTGCCTGTCGGGTGCCAGGATCCGCCACATAGCTGATGTCATCCACCTAATAATACACCTCTGGGAAGGTCTAGTCCAGTAATCTCTGTAGCATGTCCTGTAAGTGTGTACCACTGTAGTGTGATAAACTAGTTAGGTAGGAGTTCTACCTCCAGACATGGCAACTGTGTGTATCTGTCTGTCTGTCTGTGTAGGGAGCAATGCTTTTTAGGCTATCCACACTCCCCACAATCCAAATGCTCAACCTTTGCAAGGCAGCTGATGTCATCCACTCCACAACAAGTACAAATACGACTCTGTCATTGTTCATGCTGGAGTGAATGACTTGAGACGTACCTCCCTGGACTACATGAAAAGAGACATGGAAGAGCTCTTGGATCATGTGACCCAGGCAGGTATGACCCTAGCCCTCCGTAGCATCCTGCCTTCGCCCAGAATAATACAACAGTATAAGGACAAAATGATTGACTTCAACAATTGGCTAAGCTTCTGGTGTCATTCAAAGGGATCCAGTATTTGTCTGCCTGGGAAGACATGATCGACAAACCACGATGCTTTGCCAGAGATGGTCTGCACCTGTCACCCCTGGGATTCAGGTTACTGAATAAAGCTCTTGCCACCCCTATAGTGCCTTTTTAGGCAAGGTTCAAAGGATAAAACCACCACCATAACAGATACAAGCATGCAAAATCTGAAGGTAATGCTACTCAATGCTAGAAGTCTAAACCTCAAAATGCACTCCCTCGAGGCACTCCTAAAAATGGAGAACATCGATATCTGTGCAGTAACTGAGACCTGGTTCAAGGCTCCAGAGAGCACCCCTGCAATACCAGGCTACAATTCTTAGCACACTTTTCGGCCACAAAACCAAGACCGAAACACTAAAGGTGGAGGAGTGTCCATATTCACCAAGGATATTCACACCTCCAGGCTAGTTGCCCAACACAATGCATCTGAAATTCTCCAGGTGCAACTAACACTAGGTAAGACTGCAATCCAAACTGTAGCTTGCTACAGATCCCCCACCATGCCCCAAGATTCTCACTACACCTTTCTAAACATACTGGAAAATATTAAGATACAACCAAACAACATAATACTGGATGATTTCAACTAACCTGCCATTAATTGGGAAAACTACTCGGGTACCAACTCCTTTTCCCAATGGTTCTTGGAATTCATAAATTCCAACGCCCTGGAACAACTAATCTATTGTCCCACCAGGGTATCCAATATCCTAGACCTGGTCATTACCAACATGGGAGATAGATGCTCCACACCAGTGGTCACCCCCTCATTGGTCAGGTCTGACCATAAGCAAATCGCCTTTGACATCCACATCCCACCCCCACCCCCCCCAGTAAGGAAACCTTCTTAAAAAACTTCTCCAATGCCAACTTCATGCTACTGAAGTCAGAAGTGACAAACTTCACAACACCCATGCAGACGGGAATCTGGAAGTTCGACTGCAGAATCCTACACTAAGGCACTGTGCGAACACATCCACTCGTGCATGAATCGTGCCATCCCAAACAGAACCAAGATGCTCTTCTCCAAAAAAGGAAGCCAATCTGGTGGTCCCCTGCTATAAACAAACTATACAACAGAAGGAAGAAACTGTTGCAGAAAAGAGGAAAATCCCAGGATGCAAAAAACTCCCTCACCAGCCTCAGTAAGAAGCTGAGATCCCTCATAAAATCCTCAAAAGCTAGTTACGAAAATAAAATTGTAAAAGATTCCAAAGACAACCACAAGGCATTCTATAGTTATGTCAAGAATCTAAATGGCAATGCTCAGATCTGCTTTGAGCTACAACGGAATGGCATTAAATATACTGATCCCAAGGATATTGCCAATATCCTGGCAGATCGATTTAGTGCCAACTTCACCCCCCTCTCACCCCCTAAAGGGCCCATCTCAATACCAAAAGATTGCCAAATTCCAATAATCATGGCCACTCAGGTAGAAACCGCACTCTGCAAAGCTAGGAATACAGCATCCATGGGACCAGATGACATCCCAAGCTGTGTACCTCATGAACTACAAAATGAACTGGCACCTCACCTAAGTGTCATGTTTAATCATAGCTTCACCTCAGGCTTTGTGCCTACAGTTATCCCACTCCACAAGGGAGGATCCACCTTGGATCATGGGAACTACTGTCCCATCAGTCTGACAAGCTTGATCTGCAAGGGCATGGAACGCATTATCATGGAAGTTATAAACAAAGACATTGGCAATCTTCAAACACTGGACCCCACCCAGTTTGGGTTTGTGAAGGGCCGATCTTGTCTCCTGAATCTGATTGACTTCTTTGAATCAGTCTCTAGAGCTGTGGACTGTCTGGACCTCGCCAAGGCCTTCGACACCATCCCCCACTCTGGAATCATAGATAAACTTGCTAAGCTGGGCATAAATCCCTACGTCACTCGATGGGTTGCCAACTGGCTTACTGACAGAACCCAGACTGTAAAAGTAGCTGACTCCAAATCCAGCTCCAGACAAGTGACAAGTGGAGTACTTTAGGGTTCAGTCCTGGGACCACTCTTGTTTGGCATCTACTTCTCTGAAGTACAGGCCAACACTAAGGGACTCTAGCTAACAAAGTTTGCAGATGACTGCAAACTGGGAGCTATTATTGAATCCCCAAATGATGTGGCTATTCTACAAAAGGGCCTTACAGAAACAGATGCCTGGTGCCAGAGCCATGGGCACAAGCTTAATGCCAAGAAATGTATAGTTATCCCCTTTGGAAAAAAACATGTACCCATGAATTACCACATAGGTGGCAGGACACTAAACATCGAAAGTGTGATGAGAGACTTAGGGACACAGGTGGACAGTGGTCTCACTTTCAATAACCACATCGCCACAACAGTCAGGAAATCCTTCTATGTGGCACACCTCATCACTAAGGGCATTTCATCCAGAAAAAAGGAGGTCATTGTCCCACTGTACTCATCCCTCATTAGACCCATTATAGAGTATAATGCCCGATTTGGTATGTACCTCACAAGACATCTGCAACAGCTGGAATGGCCAGAGAAATACCTCACTAAAAGAATCACGGGCCTAAAGCAGATGCCATATGCTGACCGTCTAAAAAAAACTCCAGCTATACTCTGTGGCATATCGTCTACTCAGAGGCAATCTCTGTTTAACATACAAGGCCATGTCAAACCCTGAGCTGTTGGACATGCTCCACTTAAAGAAATCCCAATCCCTCAGAGCCACACACTCCAGGGTTCTAAACCTTGTCATCACAATGAACAAAACATGCTGGAGGGATAGATTCCTGACCCAGAGACTCCCCATACTCTGGAATAGACTGTCCATACATGTCAGGCAGAGCGCCTCATTGGCCCTCTTCAAAAGGAACCTTGATGATTGGATGAGAGATAGGAAATTCACCCCGGGCATCATGTCAGTCACCCTGTTAGACAGGGGTCCAGAGAAGTAAATATCGTGGGAAGAAATATCCAGTGAATTGTTATGGCTAGGCTTGCATAGGCCCTAGGGCTGATAGCCTAGTACCATCCTATGAACCTAGGAACCTATACAAAGAGATAAAGCATGGAAAGAACAATATAAGAGTAAAACACAACATGCCTACCAAAATTTTAGATACAGCAGAAACTGTACCAAGATCCTTGTTACATCTCCCAAGAAATCATACCACAGTAATCGCCAACGAAAGCACCAAAACAACCCCAAGCTTTTTCGTCCTCTTTAATTAACCAATTACACCCTGGCCATACCATTACACCCTGTCCTACTTCAAACAACAAAGAGTCCATTGTCACTCATTTCTACATTCATTTTATCCAGTCAGTTCTATAACTGATCAATGACTACCTCATTTCACCTCTCCAACTTCCATCTATTCTCGAAAGCAATAAACTTTTAGTTTTCAGCCCATCCCAATATCAATCATAAAAAATAATAGATAAATTAAAATCAACAACCTCAGCTGCCAATAACTTTCCCACTGAGTTCCTCAAAATAAGTGCAGAAGCACTAGCTTTCCCTATCTCCATTCTAATCAACCAGTTAATAACTGAAAACTATGCCCCATCCATCTGGAAAACATTGATTATTATAGTCCTTTGCAAAGGAGGTACTTCAACAGAGGTAACAAACTATAGACCTATTGCTATCCTATTACACCTCTCTAAAATCCTCAGGAAATGTATTCACTCACAGCTTATAGGATCATATGAAGTTACTAGGCTATTGGCCCTGAGGCCATTACAAGCCTAGCCAAAAATTTAGCCCATGTTCTGACAAGTCAACACCCCATGCCCCTGTCCAGCAGGACACAGGTGGAATCCCAGAGATGTATTTTCTGTTCCCCGTCCAGTTATCCAGGTTGAGCTTAAAAAGGGTTAATGAGGTTGAGGCCCTGGATTATCCTGGTGAGGAGCCTCTGTGGTCTCCCCAGCTGCTGCATGTGCTTTGTGAGGTACATGCCAAAAGGGGCATTGTACTCAATAATAGGTCTTATAAGGAAAGAACACAGGGATGTTATGACCTAAATGAGCTAATTAAGATACAATGCTAATTGCATCTTATAGGTTCATAGATTAGTACTAGGCTGATTGCCCTTGTGGGCCATTTTGAGTCTAGCCTATTACCCCATCTGAGAATCAAATCACCCACCTTGTATCTGTAAGGTAAACACTTTAACCACTATGCCAATCTCCCACCCACTTATATGAAACATATAACCAAACACAACTAACACCCATCATGGTTTCAGGACCAGCCACAGTGCTACTACTGCCCTTCTCGGGCCAACCACAGTACTACTACTCCCCTCCTCAACTTCATCAACATAACAAACCAAAACAGAAATGAGGCCAACCTTGTTTCTTCACTTTTCCTTGTCCTTTCCAGAGCATTTAACAGTGTCCCACCCAAAGTTCCGCTCTGAACTTGTAACACTAGAGCTCACTTACCCCTCCTGGTTTCACAGTTATTTTTGCATTCTTCAGCAGGCAACTAAATGGCAATAAATTATATCAATCTGTGTTGGTGTCACCAGTAGTCAATACTCGGCCCCCTTCTATTCACAATTTTCATAAATAAACTTCATACCGATACAACACTTGCCATTCTTGTACTAAATGCCAACAATTCAACTATCTGCCCTGCCCCATCCATAACAAAATTACAGGAAATCACTTAAAAAATCTGTTAATGACATTGAAATATGGCTAAAAAGTTCTAACCTGCTGCTCAATGCCAAAAAAAAGTTTTTTACTCCAAACTAACACCTCAACCAGAAACTCACATTTCATGTACATCAAGTAATAACACAAAAATAGAAACCATAAGCCAAACTAAACTACTTGGAATCATAATATTTATTATTTATTTATTTATTTACAATTGTTAACTGGGAGTGTCCGACTGGGCTGCAGCCCATTTTCAGCAGAAGCCCAGGGAGAAAAACTCCAGAAATATAATTATAGTGAAAGAACAACATTACATAATAGGAACTATTCAGTAATGTACAGTAAAAACATAACGTTTCTTACATAAAAGAAAAAAAAGTATAGTACATTTAGTACATAGTTGATTACATTACTTATAAAATGGAAATCTGAGTATAAACCTCAAATTTGATGACCATATACTTCATTCCATCAAGAAAACTCACTAAAAACTCAAGTCCCTCTAGGGGACTAAACATTACCTGACAGATCAAGCAAGGATGACCTTAGCAGCAGCATACGTCCTTCCTTCTCTATTAATGCTTCTGTTAATATTACAAATATCAACACTACATATAAAACTAAACTAGCCTCCTGCTGCCACAAAATAGCTAAATTTGCAGCCAACATACCTTGTAAAACACACTACTGCCTTGCATTAAAACAATTAAACTGGCTTGAACTCCCAACCAGTTGACATACTCACAACTAATCATTGCCCACAAGCTATTGTACTCTCCAGACAAATGCCCAGTATTACAAAATACTCTACTCTACTGTACTATTCACCCACTAGAGACCTTCACTCTAGCAATGAACTCTTACTATGTATCAGTAAGACATACTCTACTAATCACCCACTAGAGTCCTTCGCTCTAGCAGTGAACTCTTACTATGTATCAGTAAGACATACTGTACTATTCACCCACTAGAGACCTTCGCTCTAGCAGTGAACTCTTACTATGTATCAGTAAGACATACTGTACTATTCACCCACTAGAGACCTTCGCTCTAGCAGTGAACTCTTACTATGTATCAGTAAGACATACTGTACTATTCACCCACTAGAGACCTTCACTCTAGCAGTGAACTCTTACTATGTATCAGTAAGACATACTGTACTATTCACCCACTAGAGACCTTCGCTCTAGCAGTGAACTCTTACTATGTATCAGTAAGACATACTGTACTATTCACCCACTAGAGACCTTCGCTCTAGCAGTGATCTCTTACTTTGTATCAGTAAGACATACTGTACTATTCACCCACTAGAGACCATCGCTCTAGCAGTGAACTCTTACTATGTATCAGTAAGACATACTGTACTATTCACCCACTAGAGACCTTCGCTCTAACAGTGAACTCTTACTATGTATCAGTAAGACATACTGTACTATTCACACACTAGAGAACTTCGCTCTAGCAGTGAACTCTTACTATGTATCAGTAAGACATACTGTACTATTCACCCACTAGAGACCTTTGCTCTAGCAGTGAACTCTTACTATGTATCAGTAAGACATACTGTACTATTCACCCACTAGAGACCTTCACTCTAGCAGTGAACTCTTATTGTGTATCAGTAAGACATACTGTACTATTCACCCACTAGAGACCTTCGTTCTAGCAGTGAACTCTTACTATGTATCAGTAAGACATACTGTACTATTCACCCACTAGAGACCTTCGCTCTAGCAGTGAACTCTTACTTTGTATCAGTAAGACATACTGTACTATTCACCCACTAGAGACCTTCGCTCTAGCAGTGAACTCTTACTATGTATCAGTAAGACATACTGTACTATTCACCCACTAGAGACCTTCGCTCTAGCAGTGAACTCTTACTATGTATCAGTAAGACATACTGTACTATTCACCCACTAGAGACCTTCGCTCTAGCAGTGAACTCTTACTATGTATCAGTAAGACATACTGTACTATTCACCCACTAGAGACCTTCGCTCTAGCAGTGAACTCTTACTATGTATCAGTAAGACATACTGTACTATTCACCCACTAGAGACCTTCGCTCTAGCAGTGAACTCTTACTATGTATCAGTAAGACATACTGTACTATTCACCCACTAGAGACCTTCGCTCTAGCAGTGAACTCTTACTATGTATCAGTAAGACATACTGTACTATTCACCCACTAGAGACCTTCGCTCTAGCAGTGAACTCTTACTATGTATCAGTAAGACATACTGTACTATTCACCCACTAGAGACCTTCGCTCTAGCAGTGAACTCTTACTATGTATCAGTAAGACATACTGTACTATTCACCCACTAGAGACCTTCGCTCTAGCAGTGAACTCTTACTATGTATCAGTAAGACATACTGTACTATTCACCCACTAGAGACCTTCGCTCTAGCAGTGAACTCTTACTATGTATCAGTAAGACATACTGTACTATTCACCCACTAGAGACCTTCGCTCTAGCAGTGAACTCTTACTATGTATCAGTAAGACATACTGTACTATTCACCCACTAGAGACCTTCGCTCTAGCAGTGAACTCTTACTATGTATCAGTAAGACATACTGTACTATTCACCCACTAGAGACCTTCGCTCTAGCAGTGAACTCTTACTATGTATCAGTAAGACATACTGTACTATTCACCCACTAGAGACCTTCGCTCTAGCAGTGAACTCTTACTATGTATCAGTAAGACATACTGTACTATTCACCCACTAGAGACCTTCGCTCTAGCAGTGAACTCTTACTATGTATCAGTAAGACATACTGTACTATTCACCCACTAGAGACCTTTGCTCTAGCAGTGAACTCTTACTATGTATCAGTAAGACATACTGTACTATTCACCCACTAGAGACCTTCGCTCTAGCAGTGAACTCTTACTATGTATCAGTAAGACATACTGTACTATTCACCCACTAGAGACCTTCGCTCTAGCAGTGAACTCTTACTATGTATCAGTAAGACATACTGTACTATTCACCCACTAGAGACCTTCGCTCTAGCAGTGAACTCTTACTATGTATCAGTAAGACATACTGTACTATTCACCCACTAGAGACCTTCGCTCTAGCAGTGAACTCTTACTATGTATCAGTAAGACATACTGTACTATTCACCCACTAGAGACCTTTGCTCTAGCAGTGAACTCTTACTATGTATCAGTAAGACATACTGTACTATTCACCCACTAGAGACCTTCGCTCTAGCAGTGAACTCTTACTATGTATCAGTAAGACATACTGTACTATTCACCCACTAGAGACCTTTGCTCTAGCAGTGAACTCTTACTATGTATCAGTAAGACATACTGTACTATTCACCCACTAGAGACCTTCGCTCTAGCAGTGAACTCTTACTGTGTATCAGTAAGACATACTGTACTATTCACACACTAGAGACCTCCTTTCTAGCAGTGAACTCTTACTGTGTATCAGTAAGACATACTGTACTATTCACCCACTAGAGACCTTCGCTCTAGCAGTGAACTCTTACTATGTATCAGTAAGACATACTGTACTATTCACCCACTAGAGACCTTCGCTCTAGCAGTGAACTCTTACTATGTATCAGTAAGACATACTGTACTATTCACCCACTAGAGACCTTCGCTCTAGCAGTGAACTCTTACTATGTATCAGTAAGACATACTGTACTATTCACCCACTAGAGACCTTCGCTCTAGCAGTGAACTCTTACTATGTATCAGTAAGACATACTGTACTATTCACCCACTAGAGACCTTCGCTCTAGCAGTGAACTCTTACTATGTATCAGTAAGACATACTGTACTATTCACCCACTAGAGACCTTTGCTCTAGCAGTGAACTCTTACTATGTATCAGTAAGACATACTGTACTATTCACCCACTAGAGACCTTCGCTCTAGCAGTGAACTCTTACTATGTATCAGTAAGACATACTGTACTATTCACCCACTAGAGACCTTCGCTCTAGCAGTGAACTCTTACTATGTATCAGTAAGACATACTGTACTATTCACCCACTAGAGACCTTCGCTCTAGCAGTGAACTCTTACTATGTATCAGTAAGACATACTGTACTATTCACCCACTAGAGACCTTCGCTCTAGCAGTGAACTCTTACTATGTATCAGTAAGACATACTGTACTATTCACCCACTAGAGACCTTCGCTCTAGCAGTGAACTCTTACTATGTATCAGTAAGACATACTGTACTATTCACCCACTAGAGACCTTCGCTCTAGCAGTGAACTCTTACTATGTATCAGTAAGACATACTGTACTATTCACCCACTAGAGACCTTCGCTCTAGCAGTGAACTCTTACTATGTATCAGTAAGACATACTGTACTATTCACCCACTAGAGACCTTCGCTCTAGCAGTGAACTCTTACTATGTATCAGTAAGACATACTGTACTATTCACCCACTAGAGACCTTCGCTCTAGCAGTGAACTCTTACTATGTATCAGTAAGACATACTGTACTATTCACCCACTAGAGACCTTCGCTCTAGCAGTGAACTCTTACTATGTATCAGTAAGACATACTGTACTATTCACCCACTAGAGACCTTCACTCTAGCAGTGAACTCTTACTATGTATCAGTAAGACATACTGTACTATTCACCCACTAGAGACCTTCGCTCTAGCAGTGAACTCTTACTATGTATCAGTAAGACATACTGTACTATTCACCCACTAGAGACCTTCGCTCTAGCAGTGAACTCTTACTATGTATCAGTAAGACATACTGTACTATTCACCCACTAGAGACCTTCGCTCTAGCAGTGAACTCTTACTATGTATCAGTAAGACATACTGTACTATTCACCCACTAGAGACCTTCGCTCTAGCAGTGAACTCTTACTATGTATCAGTAAGACATACTGTACTATTCACCCACTAGAGACCTTCGCTCTAGCAGTGAACTCTTACTATGTATCAGTAAGACATACTGTACTATTCACCCACTAGAGACCTTCGCTCTAGCAGTGAACTCTTACTATGTATCAGTAAGACATACTGTACTATTCACCCACTAGAGACCTTCGCTCTAGCAGTGAACTCTTACTATGTATCAGTAAGACATACTGTACTATTCACCCACTAGAGACCTTCGCTCTAGCAGTGAACTCTTACTATGTATCAGTAAGACATACTGTACTATTCACCCACTAGAGACCTTCGCTCTAGCAGTGAACTCTTACTATGTATCAGTAAGACATACTGTACTATTCACCCACTAGAGACCTTCGTTCTAGCAGTGAACTCTAAATATGTATCAGTAAGACATACTGTACTATTCACCCACTAGAGACCTTCGCTCTAGCAGTGAACTCTTACTGTGTATCAGTAAGACATACTGTACTATTCACCCACTAGAGACTGTCGCTCTAGCAGTGAAGTCTTACTATGTATCAGTAAGACATACTGTACTATTCACCCACTAGAGTCCTTCACTCTAGCAGTGAACTCTTACTATGTATCGGTAAGACATACTATACTATTCACTCACTAGAGACCTTCGCTCTAGCATTGAACTCTTACTATGTATCAGTAAGACATACCGTACTGTTCACCCACTAGAGACCTTCGCTCTAGCAGTGAAGTCTTGCTATGTATCAGTAAGACATACCGTACTGTTCACCCACTAGAGACCTTCGCTCTAGCAGTGAAGTCTTACTATATATCAGTAAGACATGCTGTACTATTTACCCACTAGAGGCCTTCGCTCTAGCAGTGAACTGTTACTATGTATCAGTAAGACATACTGTACTATTCACCCACTAGAGACCTTCGCTCTAGCAGTGAACTCTTACTATGTATCAGTAAGACATACTGTACTATTCACCCACTAGAGACCTTCGCTCTAGCAGTGAACTCTTACTATGTATCAGTAAGACATACTGTACTATTCACCCACTAGAGACCTTCGCTCTAGCAGTGAACTCTTACTATGTATCAGTAAGACATACTGTACTATTCACCCACTTGAGACCTTCGCTCTTGCAGTGAAATCTTCCTATGTATCATTAAGACATACTGTACTATTCACCCACTAGAGGCCTTCACTCTAGCAGTGAATTCTTACTCTGTATCGGTAAGACATACTGTACTGTTCACACACTAGAGACCTTCGCTCTAGCAGTGAACTCTTACTATGTATCAGTAAGACATACTGTACTATTCACCCACTAGAGACCTTCGCTCTAGCAGTGAACTCTTACTATGTATCAGTAAGACATACTGTACTATTCACCCACTAGAGACCTTCGCTCTAGCAGTGAACTCTTACTATGTGTCAGTAAGACATACTGTACTATTCATCCACTAGAGACCTTCGCTCTAGCAGTGAACTCTTACTATGTATCAGTAAGACATACTGTACTATTCACCCACTAGAGACCTTCGCTCTAGCAGTGAACTCTTACTATGTATCAGTAAGACATACTGTACTATTCACCCACTAGAGACCTTCGCTCTAGCAGTGAACTCTTACTTTGTATCAGTAAGACATACTGTACTATTCACCCACTAGAGACCTTCACTCTAGCAGTGAACTCTTACTATGTATCAGTAAGACATACTGTACTATTTACCCACTAGAGACCTTTGCTCTAGCAGTGAACTCTTACTATGTATCAGTAAGACATACTGTACTATTCACCCACTAGAGACCTTCGCTCTAGCAGTGAAGTCTTACTATGTATCAGTAAGACATACTGTACTATTCACCCACTAGAGACCTTCGCTCTAGCAGTGAACTCTTACTATGTATCAGTAAGACATACTGTACTATTCACACACTAGAGACCTTCGCTCTAGCAGTGAACTCTTACTATGTATCAGTAAGACATACTGTACTATTCACCCACTAGAGACCTACGCGCTAGCAGTGAACTCTTACTATGTTTCAGTAAGACATACTGTACTATTCACCCACTAGAGACCTTCGCTCTAGCAGTGAACTCTTACTATGTATCAGTAAGACATACTGTACTATTCACACACTAGAGACCTTTGCTCTAGTAGTGAACTCTTACTATGTATCAGTAAGACATACTGTACTATTCACCCACTAGAGACCTTTGCTCTAGCAGTGAACTCTTACTATGTATCAGTAAGACATACTGTACTATTCACTCACTAGAGACCTTCGCTCTAGTAGTGAACTCTTACTATGTATCAGTAAGACATACTGTACTATTCACCCACTAGAGACCTTTGCTCTAGCAGTGAACTCTTACTATGTATCAGTAAGACATACTGTACTATTCACCCACTAGAGACCTTCGCTCTAGCAGTGAACTCTTACTATGTATCAGTAAGACATACTGTACTATTCACCCACTAGAGACCTTCGCTCTAGCAGTGAACTCTTACTATGTATCAGTAAGACATACTGTACTATTCACCCACTAGAGACCTTCACTCTAGCAGTGAAGTCTTACTATGTATCAGTAAGACATACTGTACTATTCACCCACTAGAGACCTCCTTTCTAGCAGTGAACTCTTACTTTGTGTCAGTAAGACATACTGTACTATTCACCCACTAGAGACCTTCGCTCTAGCAGTGAACTCTTACTATGTGTCAGTAAGACATACTGTACTATTCATTCACTAGAGACCTTCGCTCTAGCAGTGAACTCTTACTATGTGTCAGTAAGACATACTGTACTATTCACCCACTAGAGACCTACGCTCTAGCAGTGAACTCTTACTATGTTTCAGTAAGACATACTGTACTGTTCACCCACTAGAGACCTTCGCTCTAGCAGTGAACTCTTACTATGTATCAGTAAGACATACTGTACTATTCACTCACAAGAGACCTTCGCTCTAGTAGTGAACTCTTACTATGTATCAGTAAGACATACTGTACTATTCACCCACTAGAGACCTTCGCTCTAGCAGTGAACTCTTACTATGTATCAGTAAGACATACTGTACTATTCACCCACTAGAGACTTTGCTCTAGCAGTGAACTCTTACTATGTATCAGTAAGACATACTGTACTATTCACCCACTAGAGACCTTCGCTCTAGCAGTGAACTCTTACTATGTATCAGTAAGACATACTGTACTATTCACCCACTAGAGACCTTCGCTCTAGCAGTGAACTCTTACTATGTATCAGTAAGACATACTGTACTATTCACCCACTAGAGACCTTCGCTCTAGCAGTGAACTCTTACTATGTATCAGTAAGACATACTGTACTATTCACCCAC
Organism: Protopterus annectens; assembly: GCF_019279795.1. Classification (NCBI taxonomy): domain Eukaryota; kingdom Metazoa; phylum Chordata; order Ceratodontiformes; family Protopteridae; genus Protopterus; species Protopterus annectens. The sequence goes on from NC_056733.1 coordinate 899,528,775, forward strand.
TAGAGACCTTCGCTCTAGCAGTGAACTCTTACTGTGTATCAGTAAGACATTCAACCCTGCTGGAGACTCTCTTTACTCCCATTAAGTGTCAAAACTCTGGAATGAAATCCAGATACAATTAAAAACAGGTAGAAAACATAAATAGTTTCAAAACTTTGCCTAAACAGCATCAATGCCATAGGTGGCTCTGTCCTTCCTGCTTAACCAGCTAGCTTTACTCAGATTACTTTTCTCCAACTCTTACAGCCACTTTGCTTCCTAGTCTTTTGTGCCTCATCGCTCCTCCTCATACAGCACTTGTTTCCTAAACTCTGACTTTTCTTCCCCTCACACCCACCACTAACTACAGCTCCTCTTCTGTCCATTTATCTTCCTGCTCATTTCTATAACTCCTCCTCCTCCCACACCCACCACTAACTAGAGCTCCTCCTCTGTCCATTTATCTTCCTGCTCATTTCTATAACTCCTCCTCCCACACCCACCACTAACTACAGCCCCTCCTCTGTCCATTTATCTTCCTGCTCATTTCTGTAACTCCTCCTCCCACACCCACCACTAACTACAGCTCCTCCTCTGTCCATTTATCTTCCTGCTCATTTCCATAACTCCTCCTCCTCCCACACCCACCACTAACTACAGCTCCTTCTTTGTCCATTTATCTTTCTGCCCTTTTCTATAATTTTCCTTTCATATCTCTTTCATCATCAAATTTTAAGCTGCATGATTACTTGTCTGTCTTTAAATTATTGCTAACCTCAAAAGCACCCTAGTCTGATCTTTTCCCTGCAGCCATCATACTATAAATTGCATTAACTGTTATTGTATTTTATTTTTGTATTCAGTAATTAACTAATTAATGTTAATTTCTCTCTTTTTGTATTAAAATGCTGTCCTTGCATAAGAAATATTTAAAAAGCATGTAAATAAGCTAATGTAAAGATGTTTTACCCTGTAATTATGAACAAATACAAACTAAATGATGCCACATATGACCTTTTGGCATAGCTGATGAACTCTATGCACAGCTTCCAGAAAGTACCAGAGATGGAGTGCAGCTTCGCACTGGTCTAGACACTGAGCATCACCAACTGTGTGTTCGTAGTTTTGAAGTCACACACTGTGCTCTGACATACCTCTCAACCTCTCAGTGGAAGAAATCTGGAAAAGCGAAAACTAATGGGGGGAGGCAAAGGCATAAAAATACAGACAGATTTTAACTATCGGTCCTATAAACTAAGAAACTTAGAAAGTTGCTAGAATATCTGAATACCATCCTTCTGTGCCTAGATCAGAGCCCTGCATATCCACTGCTTGATGACTAGGATAACACTCATCATATGGAATAACCAAGTCCCAGGACCTTCACAGCTACTAAAATCTCTCCTCCCAATGACATGTTTGTGTACGTTAGAGGTAATGCAACTCTCCAATGCTGGTAGCATTGGTGATTACTGTATATCATGTAGGGCTCCACTAAACATGTGATGCAGAGGATCCATCCTGGGACTCCACAGTCCCACTCAGCTGTGGTGGAAGCCCCTCAGCTATGGAGGAGGGGAATTTTCCTCCACTGTTAGTATTGCTGATAAGGCTACTGTGCCATCAGACAGATGCACAGACAGCAGGCCTGTGCAGACCTGCAGTGATAGCTTCCCCTCCCTTGGAACCTGTGAATGTACACAGGTAATATATCAGTGTACAAGCTGGTAGATGTGTGACTGCAACTGGAAGACAAAAATGCAGTTTGGTATGTTTGAGTAAATTGTGCAAAGGTGCTAGGCAGTGTCATATTAGAATGATATGTCACACTACTCACCTTGTGAATCCCCTACATACACTAAGGCAGTTGTAGCATCTGATGCAGGTATTCACAGCTGCAGTCCTGATATTCCTGGCTGACATTAATGCAGATTGTCATATCTAAGTACTCAAGGCTGATGTTGAAGACAATGTTCTACAAGAATAACATTTATCACCACTCACAGGGGTATTCCTAACAGTCATCCAGCAAGTCTTGACCAGCCTGTCTCCCATATCCAATCCACCAGCAGGCATTAGTGTTGAGAAATAGAAGGGATTCTTCTCTGTCTGTCTGCTGGCAATATATTTACAATGTGTCCCTGGTGGTTGATCTCTCCACTGTTATGCCTTGGGTGTTGTTCTTGGCATGGAGGATCATGAAGGTGACACTGTGATATGTCTGTTTGGGGCTTTTCCCCTTGGGTCTCCATTGAAAAAGGGTAAATTCTTATCCAGCTGGACCAACCCGGTTAACAAATGCAAAATAAATAAATAAATAAATAAATAAATCTACTGCCATGTCCAATTATATTAACCCGCTACACTGAAGTTCTGCACCAGTTCCTGCAACACCTAGTTCTGGAAGTCTTTATTAGTCTTAGAACCAATGATGAATGGGGAATGTGCACTTCACCAACAAAAACAGTAAAGCAAGTCAAAATATACACTGTGTACAACAGAGCACCAAACAAATGAATAAATATATTATTTGAAGATTGTGAAAGTTCAGTGTGCGTAGTGATGCTTTTGTTTACTTTGAGAATCCTATTATTCTTTGTAATAACTAGAACTGAAGTGTTTCATTTAAAGAAAAGTCACTTAACTATGGAAATAATACACACAGCACTAAGCTGCATAAAAAGCCTGATCCCAAAGTGACTTGTGTATATTATTTCAACGTTTAAGTGACACTTTTTTTAATGAAACACTTGCACTTAGCTACAGTTCTAGTTGCTATGAAGAATAAAAGGATTCTGAAATAAAACACAAGCAACGCTGAACTTTTGGGACCTTCTAATCATATTTATTCACTTAACATTTGTTTACTGGGAAAGTCTGACTGGGACAGAGCCCGTTTTCAGTGGAGGCCAGGGAGAAATGCTAAAGATGCATGTCTTTCGAATGTGGCAGGAAACCGGGGCACCCGGAGGAAGACTCAGCACAGAAGGCACCCCAGTCGAGAATCAAACCAGAGAATCTCTTGCTGTGAGGTGACAAAGCTAAGTGCTGCACCACTGAGCCACCAGTATGATATCTGTTCATTTTGTTTGGTGGTCGGCTCTATATAGTGTACATTTTGACTTGCTTTGGTGTTCTTGTTAGTCTTAGCCATGTCCAGAATTACCCTGTCGTGGGTGCATATGGCTGCAGAAGCATCATAAGCTCCTGCAGGGCAGATTTTTGCAGGTGCTGATGTTCTTTTGGGGCATTGACAGTTCAGGTACATCTGTGGATACATACACATGGATTAGTGTGTATGCACAGTACTATCTATGCTAGGTATTGCCTGCCACCTCACTGCCTCTGCTGTCCCTCTGATATGTACAGCTTTGTTTAATGCTGTGACATAACTTCTATGACACTGTTCCATAGTCCAGCAGCTTTGAGCATGTGAACCATGTGCCCTGTCCCTTATGCCAGTTTCAATATCACAGTGTGTGCCCATTTAATTGCAAGCTTCACATGTCCATTTGATATCTCTGCTTTTTGTCTAGCTGTGTAGCATTGCAAAGACATACACACATGACTGTGGCTTAAGCTGCCTGCTCCATGTGCTATGCCTGGAACCCCCCACAACAGTTATGTAAGTTGTCCTGCTTGTCACCTGTGCCATGCAGAGCTGCCTTCCAGGACTGCAACCTGTAATGCTTATACGTTGTCCTGCCTGTCACCTGTGCCATGCAGAGCTGCCTTCCAGGACTGCAACCTGTAATGCTTATACTTTGTCCTGCTTGTCACCTGTGCCATACAGAGCTGCCTTCCAGGACTGCAACCTGTAATGCTTATACTTTGTCCTGCCTGTCAAATGCGCCATGCAGAGCTGCCTTCCAGGACTGCAACCTGTAATGCTTATACCATGAGGCATGGATGCATGTGATCTCTAGGATTGGATGCTGTTCCTTCTGTTCACTGTGCCATTGCTGGTTGCTCACCTAGGATTGAAACCTGGCCTGCTTGTTCCCTGTGCCTTTTCTGTTTTAGCCCACCCTGACAAACATTCTATCATATTCTTGGCAGGGCAATTACAGTGTTAGCACCTACAATCTTCCATTGTATAAAAACTAAGAGTGGCAGCCCCTTGTATGTGGTGTGCTTTGCCAGTAATCCTATCTGCAGTCATTTTTCATATATGTCAATATACTCAGATGTCACCTGCCTTCTGTATTCTGTGCTTCTTGCTGTAGTGTGGTCTCCCATAAAATGATGGCCCTGCTTTTTACTATGCTACAATTTGAGCACATTGCACATGTATTATGCTAGTGAGGTGATTAAGTGAAACATTCTTTGATTCGCTCCAGTAACACAGTGACTTATTAGCTCTGTTCTGCATTACAGGGTATGGTCTTGCTCATGCAGGAGCAGTGGCATCAATTAGGGGATGTGCTGCTGTGGAGTTTGGCTGGTCTTCTAAAGATATGCATCACACTAATGGCCATGGTCATTGCATTATCCAGCTGCCCATTGTGACTGTGCTTGGACAAGTAAGTCATGCAAGTGTGTGCACCAGTGGAGTTTGGCCATGCCACCGTCACCCTTCCCTTTGCTACTGACCATGTGCATCATGTGACATACATAGACATCACAGATTTGTGCTGCCCAGCGATGCATGCCACTTGGCGTCTTCGATATGTGGCATTGCACCCACTTATTATTTTCACTCTTGGATTTGACATAGTAAGTGGACAGTGCCTCAGTAGGTTCTGACCCTGCCAGGGCTCCTGTGTGGTGCAACATGGAGAACAAAATGCTTTTGCCACTGATGCACATGCAGCACAGGGAGCACCTTCTGGGGGACTATGAAAGTCCCAAATACAAGGTGGATGCCCGACGTACACTTCCCGCGACACTGAATGATGACATGGGGACACCCTCCCCACTGAGCAATTTCAGCGTAAATAAAGTAATATGTAGAGGCAGAAGCCAGACCTTCTCCTTCAGTGGAAAGAAAACATAAGGGAGAGAGAGTCTCCTTACTCGCAGATGATTTTTATTTATTTATTTGCTGAGCCATTATACAGTAGGCCTGAAACTATAAGTATACATGCTTTCTGCTGTCATCGATATGCTCTGCCCATTAATGTATAATTTCTGTTTGCAGCAGAGGAAGAAATTGAAACAAACAGGCTAATCTGCCAGAGTAGTATGGAGTATAATAACATCACTGTATGCTGAGGAGAACATGTTGGGAAGAGTGTAGGACATGGATGTGGAGTCACATCCCTGTGTAAAATTCTCTCAAAAGTGATAGGTATATGTATAGACATGCAAGTTCCTGCTGTCAGATTAGAGCCCCTATATGTGTAGGTAAAATAGCTTGAAACACAGTAGTTAATGTTACTGCCACATCACAGGCTTGTCTTGCATATTGTCAGATTGCATGTCATATAGGATGACATCACAATTGTATGCTATAGTGAGATGTTTGGAGTAGAGTTTGAAGTAGCTGTGGACTCACATATGGTTGTAAACTTGTCAGCATACACACCAGCTGACAGCAGTGGGAACAGAACCCCTACCTAATGAATTACATTGATTACAGAACTCAATATTCAATGCAAATGCCACAGCACAAGTCTGTTAGAGTGTCGGACAACACTTTATAAGTGATGACATCAGCACTGTCCTGTGAGAAGAGGATGGTAATAGCAGTGTCCCAATGCAGGTGTAAAATGGTCTCTTGAATGACACCCTACTGATCAAACACACATACACACGCACCAGTTGACTGCAGTGAGAACAGAACCTCATACATAAGTACACTGCCTAGAAAACTCAGCATTTAATGCAAAAACACAGCACAAGTCTGACTTTTACACTGCTGCAGGACAATTTATAGTAGATGACATTATCATTGGATGTTTGAGAGAAGATGGTGTGAGGCCTGAATTAAATGGATGTGTAGGTATGTGCACCTGTCAAAAAACTGGTACTCTCTGGGATTGTACTGATGACTGTAGAATACACAGTTATATTCTTCTGACTAGATAGACGACACACAAGTTTACTGCAGTGAGATTAGAACCCCTATCTAGCTAAGTATATCAGCTACAGAACTCAGGACTTAATGCAAGCACCATGGCACAAATCTGACTTTTACAATTCTGTCATACCATTTATAGTGGATGACATCATCATTGGATGTCTGAGAGAATATGTTTGGAGGCCTGTATGAAATGGATGGCTATCTATGTATGACTGTCAGGATATTAAAGTTCTGCATGTTACCAGACTGATGAGTGTGCAAAGTATAATATTTGCTGTTGTGTTTCTAATGTGCAGGTATACTTTAAAAGACAACTTTACAAAGTATATAGAAACAGCTGACCACATTACTACAAGTACTGAAAAATCTTAATATGTATTGTCAGTCTAAAGATGTACATGGTATATAAGAAATCATTTTTTAAATTTATTTCTGTAGTGTAGTTGATATATTTGGGAACAAGTAATGAGACACCAAATTTGAAGTGCATGGGTGCAGGTAACACATGACTACAGTGTAAATATGTGGTCTTTCCTTTAAAAGTGCCTTGTCTTTGGTTCAGTTTTTACATGTACTTTCATGGGATGAAGACTAATTGGGAAGTAAACATAAATAATACATGCTAATGTGCACTTTCCATAGTGCATCACTGAGCAGCTGGTTTGCATGCTTCATGGCAAAGTGTTTGCACATGTGAGATATACATTTAAGGACTCTTACTTGAACTTCAGAAATACTTACCCATACCAGCTATGGTAGACACATGTAATAGCTACTATGATGCACGTAAGTAGTTCATATCAAAAATGTTGTGTCATAAATTGTCTAACCTTCAAAAAGTATTTATACTACTTTCCCCATTTGTGAGTAATTAAGCAATGAGCAAATGCGGGTCTCTGATTCATGGATAATATTTTGAGATTTCTATTGGTTTGCTTATCTCCGTGCAAACAAACTAAGCAGAGAGGCAGGGCAGTCAGCACTATGGATAGTACTGATTGTAAGAAACACACCTACTGTTTAGCTGACTCTGTGGCAGCAGGTGTGTGTGCAATGAGATATTTATTTTGAGTACAGATGATCCAGGGTTTGAATCCAGCTGTAGCTAATACTTTTAAATATACATGCATAATGCAATAAAATAATTCTTTATTTTACTTTCACTGTGCGTTACCTTAGTGCAATGTGTTTAAGCAGCATTCCCTGGAGGTAAGAGCACCATTGAAGATCTGTTCACTGTCGCATGACATTGGTGCACAATACCAAATTCCGCACAAACACACAGGACAAAAAGTGAGAGGCTTCATTGGGTTGTTTTCACTTATGTGCATGGTGTGTGATTCTATTTTTTGACCAGATTAAAGGTGTTAAAATGGAGTAGATAGGAACATGGTGAAATGAGGGGCAAGCAGGGGCAAAAGCAATATAGGAATGTGCAGGAAAGAGGTACGAAAGAACCATGGCTATCTACTTCAACAGTGTAAAATGAAAATATGTATAGAATATTTACCAAATTTGAACTGTCACCTCAACAAGGAGGGGTGACAACAATGCAATCTTGTTGTATAGCCATTTGGACCAAATCAGGTGTGTCAGAAGACAACTGTGTGAAGTGGAGAGCTATGTATTGTTCAATATTTTTTGTGGGACAGGTGGTCATTTTTTAGTTTTTACTTCAGTAAGAGAGGAATGTTGGGTAAGGGATGTAGGTATTTCTGGGTCAGGTAAGTAGGGTAGGTGGTGAGGAAGTGGATGCAGACAAACAGGAAAAACAAGACAAGGCACAGGGATAGTGTGGGACACAACAGGTTGGGGGATGCCATGATTGGGGATAGAGAAGGGACATTGGATGACCATGCCCATCAAACATGGGGACAGTGCAATTATAGACTTCACCCACAGAACTGTCATCACTGTCTCCTTACTCAGTTGTCTGTTGGAGTGCTTGATGTCTTTGTTTATGTACCATAATAGACAGCATCCTCTCCATCTGGCATAGGCATGCATCAGTGGTGCTGTGCACAACCCTATGCACCAAGCCTGGCATCTCCTGGCAGGTGACAAAATCCCCACCTCTATCATTAATCCCAGAGGGTACCACTGCACCAGCTGCTGGGATAATGCTTCCTGATGCGGAGGTCCCAGGTATTGCAGAGGCAGCAGAGGCAATACTACCAGGTTGGGTACCAGATGTGCTGGGCATCTGTGCAGGTGCCGGTGGAGCTTGGGCAGACTGAGCCATAGTGGCTGGCCTACCTCTGCATGCTGTAAAGCATTTTGTGAGTTGTCAGAAATTGATGACATCAAAATGTTGTGACCACACATATAAAAATAAAAAAAAGAGAAGGGTTGGGGCGGGAGGGGAAAAAAGAGATAATTAGTACTATTATATGTGGCATACAATGAATTATTATAGCAATAACCCACGCCTGGGTGTGGGTAATGCTAAATTTACCCACGGTTGGCATGGTTTGGTCCCAAGGGCGAAGCCCGAGGGACCAAACAAAGCCAACCGTGGGTATATTTAGCATTACCCACACCCAGAAGTGGGTTATTGCTATTATACCATGACATTATTTAAGAAAAGAAACTATTACTTTTCTTAAATAATGGCATAGTATAATGCCTGTTTACTGCCCTTCCGCAGATGTCTGGCATCCGGCAGTTCTGATGTACCGCGCCTGCGCAGTACATCAGAGTTGTGGGCAAAAACGAGAAAGCAAGATCTCCGTTGCTTTATAATTCGCTATGTTAAATGAGTTTAACATAGCGAGACAGTTTAAAATAAGCAACGGACATCTCCGCTGCTTATTTTAAACTGTCTCGCCATGTTAAACTCATTTAACATAGCGAGACTTAAAAAGCAACGGAGATCTTGCTTTCTCCGTTGTTTAAACATTGTCGCTATGTTAAATGGGTTTAACATAGCGAGACAGTTTAAAATAAGCAACGGAGATCTCCGTTGCTTATTTTAAAGCTGTCTCGCTATGTTAAACCCATTTAACATAGCGAGACAGTGTTTTAAAAAATCGAGTTATACTAATGGAAAAAGTCCGGGCGACCGGACCTTTTTCCATTAGTATAACTCGATTTACAACGGGCACGCTGGCCAATCAGCGTGCACGTTTTGGGGGGGTCATGGTATAATACAATATAAATAATTTATTTGTACTTTTACATTTAAGTATATCTCTTAAAAACTGCAAACTATAACTAATGATTGCTCAAAGTAATCCTTACAATGTATGTATATTGCACATATGCTGGGTCAAATAATATTGATTAAGTTAACATCAGGGCATTTATGCCACTTCTGTTGAAATTATTATGTAATATTTTTAAATTATTTTACTATATATTTGTTACTTGTCGTATTTGAACCCACAATGTCTGACTACAGTATTAGAATTGACTGTGCTACAGACTGAAGCATGCATGCTTGCTTTTACAGTTAGGATATGCATGCTTAATTTTCTACTATTGTATAGAAGATCAATACTTTAGGTAAAATAATAGTTATGTTGTGCTGCATACACACCCCTTGCTTCCCTCAGTCTTTCTAAATACTCAGGATGGGTTGCCCTATTTTGCCATTATTTTCTGGTTGGCTGTGGAATAAAAAAAAGAGCATAAGAGAAGAGCATTATGCATGCCAGCCTTGCCTATATGCAGCTGTCTATCTAGTTTACTTTCTCTTTATCTGTATAGCTACATAATTGTGGAATGTCAGCAGTCCTAAACTCATCTAGCCAGAGGTTGACTGTATCCTGCTTGCACCTTTTGAGGTCATTAAAAAGTGCCTGCACTGTTCTCCTGTGCTTGGAACGCCATTCAAACTGGAGACAGCCTTGACCAGACTATGCCATGCCTCAGACTTGTACTGGGAGCTGATATAGTCTCCCTGCAAGAGCCTTTGATGTGGGGCTTTATAAGGAGTCCAGTAAGGATTCTGGACTCCTCAACACCCCACCTTTGAATCCTAAATTAGGCACCTTTCCTTCTACCTCCAGACATGTCCAGTCAGGGAAAACAGCAATAGTTAACAGTGCTTTCCTCCTGATTCATGTTATTACATTTATTACTAATGCACAGACTCGAACAAGCATACCAACCAAATTTGCATGATGTTAAGCAGAAAGCAACAGTGCCAAACAGAGATGGAAGCAGTTTATGAACTAAGAAGGGTAATGTGACAATTGACATTAGTTTTTGGTTTGGATGTTGCTGTACCTGTTAGTTAATTTAATTTTGCAGACATGTATTGGGGGATATAAATTATATGCCCTGACACATTTTATTTTTGTGTGGCTTTATACACTGATAAAATTAATTTGTACAATGTGGGATTCAAATCTATGCAACATAGACAAAATATATTATTCCACATAGGTGGTTTTCATCCTTGCCACAGAAGAAGTGCTTGTTTGATATGCTCTTTAATTATATATAAATACACATGACAGAGTGAGGGGTTAACCATATATGTGTGTGACCTGACAAGGTCTGGTTTATAAATTCATGTGTGTATGAGTATCATTGAAGTCTGGAGTCTGTCCAAGGCCAGAAATTACAATTATAATTACAAAAATATAACTGTCAGTATACCCTCATTTACACATATAATTCATATGATCTCCAGTGCTATACATACTTATTGTTTTTTGCAATTATGGTTACATTGTTTTATTCTATTTTTATTATAAAAGTGAGTGGATGTGCATTACTTTGGCTCTGTAATTATGTAATTGAACAACCATAATTGTACTGATACCCACAGTTACACATGTAATATATCTCTGATATCTTGTGTATGCTCAATGCACATGCTACAGACATTCATTCCTATGTATAGGTATTTTGTACTGTTAATTGTTATATGAAGTAAAGTGGAACATCAGTAAGAAAACTTTGGGCTTAGCTGGATTAGAAGTCAGGCTCACCTGTACTATAACCCTTAACTTATAGCTGCTCTCAGAGGAACAACTAGGCAGCAGCTGTATATTTTCATATTGAGTACTCTGTATGTGTGCTCACTGCCGCACACCACCGCTTAGCATGTTTACATGGTGGTAAACCATATTGGATGCAATGTATCCATTTTGAAATTGTTGACTTTCTGCTTCCTGTTTGCAGGTGTTCTGGACCTGCAGTGCTGTGGAAGATTCCCGACCATCGTGCAACGCCGATTAGCAGGTTTGCATGATGGTAAGCAAAAAATGCAATCCTGTCTGCAGGTGTTCTGTCTGCTTCTTGTGTGGGGCATTAGACCATGTTTGCATGAAAGTAAGTGAAGCACAAATGTGACAGGCAAAGCTTACCTTGTTTTATTCTTCTAAGCAGTGTTTATTATGTTTCATCCTTAAAAGACAAATGTGGGACTTGAACCATGATATACAGATAGTATATACTGTTTTGGTTCATTGTGTTTACCAGGTGTGTTACACACACACTTGATTCAAAGTTGTAATTTATGCAGGCTTTACCATAGAAGTATGTTACTTGAACTTTATTTGATATATCCATTTCACCCTGTTGGAGCTAAGCTATGTGCCTCACAAACATTAATAAAAAATTAAAAAAAACATAAATAACATTATAAAATAAATTTTAGCATACGTTACAGAATTGTACACACATCTGGATTTGAACTGTCACACAAATGAACCTACAAAACACAGTTAGGGTGTCGTATCTCTCTTTGCCACAGAAACAGCTTGCAGCAGGAATGCAAATCATTGTGCATACAAACAAGTCCCATTTCATCCACAGTATTAACAAGACATTGAGCACTTGTACACTCTGAGTTGTTTGTATGTGTTAATTATAGATTTAGTGCAATCACTGATAACACAACTATGAGTATTGCCTGCAGCAATGCAGCTCAGTCTTCTCTTTGTATTGTGTTCATTCTTCTCTTATATGAGCAGTGATCTCAGACATGCAGTCTGTAAGTCATTTTGTGTCATTGTTCATAAAACATATGAGAATATTAAATGGCAATAACATTCAGTTTTCAACAAAGGCAGGGGAGTTTGGATATTAGTGAACAGAAACCGAGAAATATGTGCTGCTCACTTCCATTTAAAACTTTGATACTATTACTTTGACACTTTGTAAGTTTAACCTGACTGACACCCACTGCAGGTAAGGAGTATGAATTGTGTGTTCCTTCTCCCTCCCACTAATCATTCACAGTTGCAATACATTATCAACAAACACTGAGGTAGAGCTTACACTATGTTTAGATCTGCTAAACGAATCCAAAAGTTTGGGATTCAGTAATTCCAATGAGTTAATACCTCATTTGCATATTCACTGTGCTCAGAGGCATGAGTCTACACCAAATGGGACTTTTTTACTGACTTTTAGAGAATGACAACGGTTGTTGCAAAATTGTTATGAGTGATGGCTTTAAGCTGTTTAATTATAGTTATCTTGAAATGAATAGTACGCATGTTTCACTTTTTAAATAAAGGGTTTATGTTTGTTCCTGTCTTTAACTCATTCATCCAGTGGAGGTCAGGAAGTTTGCACTGCAACTTCAAATGGGTGGAGCTTAAGCCTTATGACAGAATCAAATTATGTCCAGACACTTCAAACAAATGTTCATATCTCTGGAACCATATGGGGTTATGAAAGAAGTGCAAATGGCAAACTCTTCAGTGCAAACTGTTTTTATAGTGGTAGTATTTTTATGTTCTAGGTGTTAAATGAATTTTATAAGTTACAGTAAATGCAGTATCTATTACATTTGTAATATTTTGTAAACAACTTACAATATCTCAGCAGCCACACAAGTTACACACATACTGTCAGCAGCATTTTATTCATCTAGATGAGAGCTTTCATATGAGGCTTAGGAGTTCTGTTTGTGTTACTTGGTTGTTGAGATATAATTTTCATATTTTTCTAAATATCTGTATAAATTAATATAATAAAACCAATGGTTAATATTTATTTACCTATATTAGACAGAGGTCAGATATTAATGCAGTTGAATTTGCCATTGTGTAAGCTTTAAGATGAAATATTTTAAAACCTTGTACATAGCATGATTTTTGAATTGTTGTTGCATATATGAACAAGCAATATTTGACGCCTAGAGGTATCAATATGAGTTAACTGCAGATGCACCTGGAGGCGTCACTCAGATGTAATGAGTTAAGTAGGACATAGTACAAGTCTTATTGCATTTAACCTGTTTGTTAGGCAGCTTAGCCTTACATTTTTTGGTCCCCTCACCAGTAGTTCCTTCATATGCCTCCTAAAATTGGAAGCATGGCACATGACTGCTTCTCATCTGAGATGCTAGTCCTCTGCAGAGCATGTCTGTTGTGTACAAATCTTGCAGGTCAGTCTGCAGTCTTGGTAAGTGGGCATTCTTTCACAATTGGAAATCAGCATATAGGTATTTTTATACTAGCAATGAAGGTTTTGTGTTGACACAGCCATTTAACTTCTTTATTTAAAAGAACATGTTTTATATCCACGGTGGTGCAGCGGTAGCGTTGTTGCCTCATAGCAAGAGGTTCTCCCATTCTATTCTCAGCTGGAGTGCGGGGAGTGCCTTCTTTGTGGAGTCTGCATGTCCTCCCTGCGGCTGAGTGGCATTCCGAAAGACATCCATGAATGGGCGTGCCTTCGTTGAAGGTTGGGTGTTGAGCTGGCAACTTGGCACTGTAAAAATCTACTGCCAATTATTAGAGGACCGGAGTTCCGCTGTGGCGACCCCTAACCAGGAAAAGCTGAAAGACAAACAACAACAACCAGTAGTTCCTTGGTTTTGAAAAGGAAAACTATGTTCTGTCCAGATTTTAGGAGACTTCTTGTTTTCATTATTGACAGGGTTTGTATGTTGCACAGGGGTGGGGGGAGATAGCGAACTGTTATTAGAACACAAAGAATTAAACTGGCAGATGCAGTTGAATACAACTATTAAACCCAAATTAAATGGTATGTTATCTCTTAAATAAATTTTAAAAGCAAGAACTATTACATTAAAATAATTAGTTATGGATTTTTACACTCTTGAGTAGTGTAGTATTTAGTTTTATTTTTTTTATGTCTGTTTTATATGTATTTGTATCTGTGTTTTGTATATATGCACTGTCACTTTAAATGCTGCTACACTTGTTCTTGATAAGGGATTTTATTGGTTAAACATTTACTGAGAGGTAGATTTAAACAAATTTGCTTGCTGTGTTAACTGTGTTCTTTCACTTCTGATTTTATCTCTGATGATGCCTTTATTGAAGGCGAAAGTGCTTAGAAATTAAACTATACTTGATTACTCAACTGTGCTGTTTAAAGTCTATTCATTTCAGTTGTGGTCTGCAGGTGGAGTATGGTGTGTTTCCTTTGCCATTGGAGTTTCACGTTACATTGGGCAACTTACGAGTGGTTGCTTAGCAATAGTATACAATTTTCTTTTGTGTTGTACATATGTACCCATTTTGTGAAAATTGTATGGAAAGCATTTATAACAGGAGAATTATGTGTTAGACTTGGATTCTGCAAACTGTCATTTAACTGTCGTTTTGGGGGTGGGGGGGCCAAGTTCTATTTGTGTGTTTCCACATCACAAGTTGGGCTCCAAGAGTTTTCCTCTTGCAACTGTGTAGTCATCCTGGAATTTCCATGGGTGTAAAGGGAAAATTGTATGTAATCAGTGGACGTTGTAGCATAACATTCAAGAATTGATGTAGGATCTTGGATGCTGATGCCTGTGATATCCCCAGCATATGCCCTGCTGACCTCTGAAAGGTTCCTGTAGCTAAAACTCTAAGTGCTACATATACCTTAGTCTCCACAGGTATCGGTACCCCTTGGTTTGACCTTGCTGTCAGTTATGGATGACAGAGGTTACAGAGTTCCTGTAGTATGTCTGTATCTACCCTGTAGCACTCTTCAATTTCCATATCATGCAGACCATGGTAAGTTAACAGGGTTCTAGATAGCCTTCTCCTTCTTGGCAGGGATCTATTTGCAGCAGCAGCATAGACTTATACCTGTTGCACATACATATATATAACATCGACTGCAGAGCATAACATGGTTTCCGTGTAGAGTACCTTCTGTGGCTGTATTCCAACAGGTTTTGGAATTCACAGGGAAAACCTACACTGAGATTACATGATTGCTTTATAGCTTGTTGAATAGCTCCTCCATCTTGATAATTCAGCTGCTTATGCTGTAAAGCATGCCTCAATGTTTACCAAGCACACAGTTTTAGAGGTACGTGTAGGCTTTGTTGAATCTGCACCTATGTGTTCCTGACAGTACTGCTCAGTTTTTTATTGGTGCAAACTTACTGCCTTTGTTAGCACTATGTCTTCTTCTTTTTCTTTTGGCTGTTGCCATTAGGGGTCGCCACAGTGGATCATCTGTTTCCATTTCTTCCTATCCTCTGCATCTTGCTCTGTCACACCAACCACCTGCATGTCCTCTCTCACCACATCCATAAACCTTATCTTAGGCCTTCCTCTTTTCCTCTTATCTGGCAGCTCCTTCTTTAGCATTCTTTTCCCAATATACCCAGCATTCAGCACAGGTCCAAACCAATGCAATCTCACCTCTCTGTGTTTGTCTCCAAACCATCCAACCTGAGAGGACCCTCTAATATACTGATTCCTAATCCTGTCCATCCTCATCAGACCCAGTGCAAATCTTAACATATTTAACTCAGCCACGTCCAGCTCTGACTCCTGCCTTTTTGTCAATGCCACCGTCTCCAACCTATATAACATAGCTGGTCTCACTACCCTCTTGTAGACCTTCCCTTTCACTCTTACTGGTACCCATCTATCACAAATCACTCCTGACACTCTTCTCCACCCTGTCTGTACTCTCTTCTTCACCTCTCTTCCACACTCACCATTACTCTGAACTGTTGATCCCAAGTATTTAAACCCGTCCACCTTTGCCAACCCTACGCCCTGCATCCTCACCATTCCTCTGTCCTCCCTCTCATTCACACACATATATTCTGTTTTAGCCCTGATTACCTTTATTCCTCTCCTCTCTACAGCATATCAATAATAATTCAAAAGGCAGAAACCACCAGGCTAAGCTGAAAAAAATATTTATTTAAAACAATAAAAGTGCACCATGAGCGCTTTCAGGTATAACCCTTCATTAGATGATACACATTAAAAACATTCACATACATGCTCGTAATGTCATGTTGAGACAAATGTTAAATGATAATGACAGAGAAATAACATGTTCTAAGACAACCCAGTACATATGTACCTGTCATCCATCCCACTATGGCTACTTTTTTAAAATTGTGTGAGAAAGCGATAGAAAAATACCTTCAAAATAAAAAAGACACAAATATTTTAACTTAACACTGCAGCAAAGAGCAGGTCATGATACGCTATGTAAGGATGAACATATTGTTATTAAAGCCACAGACAAAGGCAGCACTGTTGTAGTCATGAGTAAGGAATGTTATTGTGACAGGATTCAGTTGTTAATACAAGATGAAAGAACTTTTTGTTCTATATCTCCACTATTGCTTCATATGGTTATTGAAAGGGTCAAGACTTCTTTAAATAACATGGAAAAAGTTGGTCTATTATATGAGACCACACTTACTTTTTTATTAATATCCCACCATAACCATTTTCAAAGCATTACCTAAAATTCATAAAGATCCCAAATACCCACCCCCGAGACCTATAGTCTCTGGAGGTGTTGGGTAACAGAAAATATATCCATATGGATAGAATGTGCTTTGAAACTTATATTACAATTATTTCCCAGGATATTGAGAGATACATCTCATTTTTTTACATCATTATGTGAACATCTACACATTGAAAATTAATCTGCACACTTTTTTGTTACACTTGACGTGAATAATTTATTCACAGTCAAAAGTAATGAATATGGTCTGTTAGCTACAGAAAGTGTTTTATTAAATAAAGGAGGCATGGATCATGATATGATTCAATGGATATGCAAGCTATTGAAACTAGTGCTTGAAAATAATGTCTTCCTATGCCATGCATGGAAAACACAATTAGGTCATTACACTAGATTTGTAGATGATGTGTTTTTTTTCTATGGAAAGGAATACAGGAAGAATTGGTGTCCTTTGTAAAATACTTGGAATCGACTACTGATTCTTTTAGATTCTCCATCAATTGCTCCAATAGTGAAATAGATTACGTGGATGTTCACATTAAGAAAGATCTAAATGGTGCTATAGAAACATATTTATATAAAAAAACTTGCTGGAAGAATAGTATCTTATCATTTGATATTATGCATCCCAGGCACACATTTAACAATATTATAAAAGGGCAAGTACACAGAATTTCACATTTGTGTACAAAAGATAGTAGATTTCATCAGGAAGTGGATGTTTTTGAAATGAATTTAAAAACTAGGGGATATAAACAGAGGACTCTTGACAAAGTTATACCTAATTGTAAATTAAATAGAAATGACACTGCCAAACCTTGGTTCTCCAAGATACCAGATAGTAACGACAGGGAACGAATGTGGTATGAAAATGAGAAGGGCAATAGTAGAAATAGTAAAAACAATAATAACAATAGAAATAAGACACGGATGTTCTTTACAGAAAGTCGTTATTTAGGGGGCATATGATATATAGTTAGAAATAATTGGAAAATTTTGTTAACAGATACAAGAATTGCTAATATTGTTGGACAGCAACCAACGTTTACATCCAGAAACAATGGGAATTTAAAAGATATATTATGTCAGGAACCAGGCATACAGACTAAGAAGCCCATAACACAAAAACAGAGCACTTATGTATGCCGGCAGTGTAAAGTTTGTGAGTACATTATGAATGGGAATTTGTTTATATATCCTAGGACAGGGGGAAAGTACTTCCATAGGTTCATAGGTTCATAGGTTCGTACTAGGCTATCTGCCCTAAGGCATTTATAAGCCTAGCCAGAGTGTATGTGGCTTACACCACCCCTTAGGATGAGAATACTATGCCCTTTTAGGGTTTAGTTTACTATGCTTCTGTCTAGTAGTGACACAGAGATGACCCCCGGGGTAAACCTACGATCTCCCATCCACTCATCGAGATTTCTCTTGAATAGAGTCAGTGAGGGGCTCTGCCTAACATGGACTGGGATTCTGTTCCAGAGTGTAGGGAGCCACTGGGTTATGAATCTGTCCCTCCAGCACGTCCTATTTATTTCTGTGTTGAGGTTTAAGTCACTTGTTCTCGTGGCTCTGATGGATTTGGATTTTCTGAGGTGGAGCATGTCCATTAATTCAGGATTGGACATGGCCTTGTACGTCAGGCACAGATCACCTCTGAGTAGGCGGTATGCGACTGAATAGAGCTGGAGTTTTTCAGTCGGGCAGCATATGACATATGTTTAAGACCCTTTATCCTCTTGGTGAGGAACTTTTGGGGTCTTTCCAACTGCTGCAGGTGTCGGGTGAGATACATCCCAAATGGGGCATTGTACTCAATCATTGGCCTGAAAGAGAAGAGTACAGGGGCACAATGACCTCTCTTGATCTAGATGTGAAACCCTTCATGATAAGGTGGGCAATATAGAAGGTCTTCCTAACCACTTTGGCAATGTGAGTGTCAAATGAGAGGTTACTGTCAACCTGGGTCCCTAGGTCCCTGATTACCTCTTCCGTACTTAATGGATTACCGCCTATGTGGTAATTTGTCGGTACCTTGTTTTCCCAAAGGGTATGACTATACATTTTTGGCTCAGCTTAAGGCCATGGCTCTGGCACCAATTATCCATTTCTATGAGGCCTCTCTGAAGGATGTTTGTGTCTGCTGGAGTATCAATTATGGCGCCCAGTTTGCAGTCATCTGCGAACTTTGTCAGCCACAATCCACCTATGTTTGCCTGTACTTCGGAAAAATAAATGCCGAACAAGAGGGGTCCCAGGACTGAGCCCTGTGGGACACTGCTTGTGACTGGCTTAGAGTCTGACATAGCTCCAGCAACTCTGACACTGTGGGTTCTGTCCTTGATACTCAAAAAAACAGACGACAGTTGAATAAAACACACCTTTATAAAGCACAGAGCTTTCGGGAAACACCCTTTTTCAATGATTAACATAAGGTTCATTAAAACATTCATTTAAATACACCCAAAAAGACATCACATGACCCGCAGCCAAGATCATCTGACCAAAAATTCAATTAAAATAAGACATACAGATATTTAATACATATAAGACTTCTCATGTACAAATACATAAAATGCTTAAAAATATATACATATATAGTTATGAACATCATTTTAATTTGGTTTGTTGTATTTTAACCAATATAGGTTTCAGAGAAACGGCTGTGTTTAAACCTGGATATACATCAGCTATCAGACGTATAATCCATCATATTCTCTTGTATCTAACAGATTACTTATATCCCCACCTCTGGAAGGTTTATACACAATATCTACAACTCTGAATTTGAACCTATGGTCCTCACCTAATTCTGTAATGTGTTTACCAAGGGCATTGTTTTCACTTCCTCTTCTAATCTCTGACTTGTGTTCTATAATGCGGTCTTTCAACTTGCGTGTTGTTTTCCCAACATAAAAACAAGAACAGGCAACACATGTTGCCAAATAAACCACATTATTAGATACACATGTTGCCAAATTATGAAATACAAATATCCTTTTGGTTACTGGATGTTGAAATTTATTATTAGAACCCAGATCCGTACCAGTAATAGGAGCTATGTCATTGCAACAACTGCAATTATAGCAACAAAAAGTACCTGTCTTAGTCCCTATAAGGTGATTATCAGTATTAATGTTAAAATCTTTATAACATAACAAACTTTTTAGAGATCTTTTATTCCTATAGGCAAAGAATGGCCTCATGCCTACCAGTGCCCCAATGTCATCTTGTGCTAATAGTACTTTCCAATATTTACTTATAATGTTCTTAACCATATGTGATCTAGAGGTATAGGAAGTAATAAACCTCAACTTCTCATCTTTAGATGAAACAGATGAAGAACTATCTTCAGTATTCAAACTAAAAATAGGTCTATAAAGTGAACTCCTATTGGTTTCTATGTCCTTTCTTACATCAGCTAACAAGGATTTAGAGTATCCACTTTCAGTTAACTCCTCACACACCTCATTCATCTGTTTCAAAAAGACTGCTTGAGTAGTATTCATTCTGCTTACACCCATAAGTTGTGCTTTAACTATACCCTGAAATACATGGGGAGCATGCATACTAGATGCATGTAAGTATCTACCAGAAGATACTTCTTTTTTATATATAGAGGTAGTTATAGTATCACCATTTAATGTCAAATCAATGTCTAAAAAATTTATATGAACATTAGAATATTCCATTTTAAACTTTAAAAAAAATTAGTAGTACTATTAAGGTGATCAACAAATTCTGTGAGTTCAGATAGAGGACCTCTCCATATAAAAAAACAATCATCCACAAATCTTTGGTAAAACCTAATATTCTCATTCATATATCTCTCCCCATCAAAAATATGTATTCTCTCCCATTCATGTAACACTATATTAGCATAAGTGTTTGCTACAGGGGTACCCATTGCTATGCCTATTAACTGCAAATAATATTCTTCATTAAACATAAACACATTATTACGTAAAACTACATCGAGTAACATACATATATTTTCAACATGCCTAGTTGTAAAACATGAACAATGTGTTAAAAATTGACGTATTGATTCAAGACCTAGGTCATTAGGAATAACAGTGAATAAAGAAGTAATATCCATTACTACTATATATATAGGCCCACGTGTTGTATCAAACTCAGTAACATTTGTTTGCCAATGTTTCAATTTTTTCAAAAAATCAACTGAATCTTTCAGAACAGCATAGCAATGTGACAATAGGGGATTCAATTGCTTTTGTAAATATAAAGAAATAGGCTCAGTAGCCCAACCATTACCCGAGACTGTTGGTCTCATTGGTGGATTGTCTCTAGATTTATGGACTTTAGGGATGCCATACAGTTGAGGTATTACCGGACATGACACAGTGAAAAAATGGAACAAATCCAATGAAATAATACAAGATAGCTGCAATTCATAAATACACATATTTATGTAAGCTATACACTTTTTCACCTCTAGATATGATATACTTTTAAATGCTGCGACATCCTTTAATAAACTCAAGACAGAATCAAAATATTTATGTCTATCCATAATCACAACAAGGCCTCCCTTATCAGCTTGTTTAATTATGATATTAGGGTTATGTTTCAAATCATTTAAAGCCAAAAATTCTAAATATGTAAGATTAAAGTTCTTAACATTGTTTTTACAGGCAAAAGCCTTTCTCAACTCATACTCACACAAATCATTAAAAGCAGTCAAAATGGGTATGTTATTAGGTATGAAAGTACTTCGTCGTTTGCATACATTCATCTCCTGCATTTCACTTTTAAAGATCAATTTCAAGCTTATAGATCTAATGAACATTTTCAAGTCAGTAAGGATATTTACAACATCATCACCACAAGTAGGAATAAACCCCAGTCCTTTTTTTAAAAGCGAACAATGTTCAGTTGTTAATTTAATGGAGGATAGATTTAGTATACCTGCCTTTATCTCTTGGCTAGTTTCACTTGTTTTAAAGGACTTGAGTTCTTTCTCTTATTGTCCAAGTGTGTCGATGGAGATGCTCTCGTCGTCGTCCTCCCTCTGGAGGTAGACCTAGAGCCAACAACACGCTCCTTCACTCGTTCTGCCTGCTGTAACTGGAAGGGCTTATTGAAAAAGCTTAAAGTACTTTGGTTCGACTTCCTTGCACCTTCGGCAGTAATTGAGCCATTTTCCGTTATTAATCCATTTGTAGACGCGTTTTCAAGTCTGCTGTCTCTCGCACATGTTGCTGGCACATCCCCAGTCAAGGAGACGTGCGTCGTACGTATGATGTCATCACAATGATTTTCAGAATGCTCTACATGAGCGCCAACATTTAAAGTGGAAGTACTCTTCTCACCAAAAAAGTCTAAAGTATCAAGCGAACTCGTAAGTTTATTAGAACTTATGCCACCAGATTTACTTCTAGAATTAACAGAAAGTTCATTTTTAGGCCACGAGAAGATATTACCACACTGAAAATCTTTTATATCTCTGATTAGTTTACGTTTTTTTACTGCTTCCAGTCTATCATCTAAAGCTGATAATCTGTCCATCATCAATTGGTAAGATGAGAGCATGTTCTCAAAACAAGGTAGTGCAAACAAATCATCTTCCATAGAAACTATTTCGTTTTTCAGTTCAAGTTCTACACTCAGAAAGTGATTATTCATTAATACCATGTAGTCATGGCTTAACTTAAGATTTAAACACTGCCATTGCTTTATCTAGATGTGAAACCCTTCATGATAAGGTGGGCAATATAGAAGGTCTTCCTAACCACTTTGGCAATGTGAGTGTCAAATGAGAGGTTACTGTCAACCTGGGTCCCTAGGTCCCTGATTACCTCTTCCGTACTTAATGGATTACCGCCTATGTGGTAATTTGTCGGTACCTTGTTTTTCCCAAAGGGTATGACTATACATTTTTTGGCGTTCAGCTTAAGGCCATGGCTCTGGCACCAATTATCCATTTCTATGAGGCCTCTCTGAAGGATGTTTGTGTCCGCTGGAGTATCAATTATGGCGCCCAGTTTGCAGTCATCTGCGAACTTTGTCAGCCACAATCCACCTATGTTTGCCTGTACTTCGGAAAAATAAATGCCGAACAAGAGGGGTCCCAGGACTGAGCCCTGTGGGACACCGCCAGACTGGCTTAGAGTCTGACATAGCTCCAGCAACTCTGACACTGTGGGTTCTGTCCTTGAGCCAGTTTGCAACCCATCTTGTGACATATGGGTTTACATTTAAGCTGGTGAGTTTGTCTATGATGCCCGAGTGGGGTATTGTGTCAAAGGCTTTTGCAAGGTCAAGGTAGGCTGTGTGAACTGCCGTACCCTCATCAATGGCCTTAGTGACTGTTTCAAAAAAGTCGACCAAGTTCAAAAGGCAGGATCTGCCCTTGACAAAGCTAAATTGAGTAGGATCCAATGTCTGTAGGTCCCCAATGTCTTTGTTTATGAGTTTCATAATGATCCTCTCCATAGCTTTGCAGACCAGGCTCGTCAAGCTTATGGGGTGGTAATTTCCAGGGTCCGTAGAGGCACCGCCTTTGTGAAGTGGGACCACTGTTGCCGTACGCCACTCTTTGGGTACGTATCCTGTAGTAAGGCTAAGATTAAACAGCAGCCTTATGTGTGGGTTTAGTTCCTCTTGGAGTTCATGTAGCACACAGCCCGGGACACCATCCGGTCCCATTGATGCTGTGTTTTTAGCTTTAGAGAGGGCGGCTCTCACCTGGGCATC
The DNA here is from genome assembly GCF_019279795.1 of Protopterus annectens. NCBI lineage: Eukaryota > Metazoa > Chordata > Ceratodontiformes > Protopteridae > Protopterus > Protopterus annectens. Next base: position 899,552,149 of record NC_056733.1, read on the forward strand.
TGAGATGTTAGGGAGGCTACACTCTGCTGGGATAGTTATTTCTCCTTTTGGGGGAGGGGAAGAGAAATTTGCACTGAACCTGTCTGCCAGAATGTTGGCAATGTCAGTGGGTTCAGTGTATTTTGTGTCATTTTGGACTAACTCTGAGCATATCTGGGAGTTTCCACCCAGGTTTCTAACATAGCTAAAGAAGGCCTTGTGATTGTCTTTTGTGTCTTTTGCGATTTTTCTCTCAAAGTTGATCTTGGATGATTTTATGAGTGATTGTAGTTTTTTGCTAGTACTGATCAGAGACGCCTTCCCTTTTAGGGATTTTGCTCTGTCATGTAGTAGCTTCCTCCTCCTGTTGTAAAGTTTGTTTATGGCTGGGGTCCACCAGACCGAGCGCCTGCCTTTGGGGGAATGGGTCTTGGTTTTATTTGGGATTGCATGATCCATGCATTCTTGAAGGTGCCCATAGAAGGCATTTGCAAAGGATTCAGCAGTGTGGGTTGTGGTTTCCACTGGCCCAGGGGCCTTGAAGGATACCACTTCAGTCTTAAGAAGTGTGAAGTTTGCTTTTGAGAAGTTCTTCACTGTGGTCTTTTGTGCAGGGGTGGGGCGGATGTGGATTTCCAGTGAGATTAATTTATGGTCTGATCTTACCAAAGAGGGATATACTTCCGGTGTGGAGCATTGTGTCCCCATGTTTGTGATGATCAGGTCTAGTATATTTTCTCCTCTTGTGGGAATGGTGACTAGTTGTTCCATTGCATTTGAGTTTATGAATTCTAGGAACCGTTGGGCTAGGGTGTTGGGGCTTGAGTAATGTTCCCAGTCTATGTTTGGGTAGTTGAAGTCTCCCAAAATGATAGTATTTGGAGAGACATTCATACTCTCCACTGTCTTCAGGAAGGCTGTGTGGGGTTCCTGAGTTTGAGAGGGTGGTCTGTAGCATGCTACAAACTGTAAGGCAGTTTTGCCTATGGTTAGTTGCACTGGATAGTCTCCGATGCTTCGTGCGTTGCCACTAACCTGGAGGTGTGGGTATCTTTGATGAAAATGGATACTCCCCCTCCTTTTGTGGTTCGGTCCAAGTTTTGGGGCCGGAAAGCATGATATGAGGTAAAACCTGATAGTGCTGGGGTGCTCTCAGGAGCCTTGAACCAGGTTTCAGTCACTGCACAGACATCGATGTTCTCCATACTGAGGAGGGCTTCGAGGGCGTGCATCTTGAGGTTTAGACTTCTGGCATTGAGCAACATTACCCTTAGTTTTTTTCCACTTGTGTTTTCTAGGGAGGTAGGTTTGTCATTTGAGCCTTGCCTAAAAAGGCACTATGGGGGTGGCAAGAGCCTTGGCCAATATCCGGAAGCCCAGGGGTGACAGGTGCAAGCCATCCCTTGCGAAGCAGCGTGGCTTGTCAAGCATGTCATCCCAAGCAGACAGACATTGGATCCCCTTAGAATGACACCAGTAATTAAGCCAATTGTTAAAACTGATCATTTTGTCTTTGTACTGTGGCATCATTCTTGGTGAGGGTAAGATGCTGCTCAGGGTCAGGGTCATACCGGCCTGGGCTACATAATCAGAGAGCTCCTCTATGTCTCTTTTCATGTAGTCCAGGGAGGTACGTCTCAGGTGGTTCACACCAGCATGTACAATGACCGAGTCATATTTGTACTTGCTGTGGAGTGACCTGAGTGCTTGTGTTATGTGGCGGATTCTAGCTCCCGACAGGCAGCTTACTGTGACCTTTTCCTTGTTCAGTCTGGTGAGCGGGACGTCAGTGTGTCTGACTATGGAGTCACCTATTACAAGTGTGTCTGGCATGTTGTTTGGCCTTAAGGGCTGTGACTGTTTAGCACACTGACTTTGTGAACTATGTGTTGCATGTGCTATGTCTTGAGGTGATGGTTGCTTGGGTGTCTGCTTTGGAGGCCTCTGTTGTTTTGGTAGATTTTAATCAGCCTCCAAGTATGTTTTTGTGTGTTTATGTGTTTGGTTTGCTGTTGTGATAGTTCTATGTGAGACTGGGTTTGTGGTGTGCGTGGTTACCTTCTCCTCCTGACTGGTCTTGCCAGTACTGAATTGAGAGAGCTCAGTTTCCAGTTTGGCTATATAGTTGCATCTCTCGCATATATTTGTATTTGTTGGGAGGAGGAGAGGGTTGTCTGTGTACATGAGGCAATTGTAACATTGCCTCAAGATTCCCAGATTCACCAGCTGAACAGGAGAGGATGCCAGCAACTGACCCTTCGACATGCTAGAAATAGTGAAAAAGATTGCTGTGTAACTGAGTCAGAAAGGACCTATAGGGAGATGTGTACTCAACCGAATTTAGGTGAATGAAGTACTTTCTTTTGTTTAAGAGTGCTTTACCTGTATAAAAATGCTTTAGGAGCAAGTGCTGAGCTTTTCAGATAGAGTATAGGCTGTTTAGATTGCAAGTAGAAACAGTTCTAAGGGAAAAATTGAAGAACAGACTTGGCAGAGCCAGAAAAAGTTTAACCTTGTTTTAGCTATGCGCACGACTGCGCAAAGCCGTGCAAGGGCGGATTTTAAGCAGTGAACTACAAAAGAGCTAGGAATGGTCCCAAACAACCAATTACTACAGCTTCTTGTGCTGAGGTCACTTCCCCAAGGACAGGTAGGCTGCTCAAGGCTCCCCACTCCCACTGGTGAGCAAAGAAACTTCCTTCTATCCAAGTAAGGTAATGGACAACACAGGAACTACACCACAGCCCAGAATACAGCAATGCCTGTATACTGGTCTAAACTAGTCGAGAAAGGCGGGAAAACAAGGAATTTTTTGTTTTTTGTAGAAATACACAGAAAATGCAGAGACAGTGATAAATTAGTTACACAGGCTAGCACACTTTAGTGGGCAGCCTCCACAGTTAAATTAAACAAACAAACAAGCAAACTTTCGATTAAATTCGACTAAATGTAACTTTAAGTGCAGATTTAAAAATGAATGCAGTAATCAGAAAAACAACAGTTCAGGCTTGTTTAAAGTAAGCAACAGAAGCAATTTCCAGTGAAGAAAAAGCAAATATACTTAAATCCAGAAGGTAGTTGCTTTTTCGAGTTCCTTGCTGCTAGGACCACTCCTGTAAACCCACGTGGAGCTTGTCTGAGCAGTATAGCCAGAAAAAAAAAACGCCCAGAGGCGGATTTTAAGCAGTGAACTGCAAAAGAGCTAGGAATGGTCCCAAACAACCAATTACTACAGCTTCTTGAGCTGAGGTCACTTCCCCCAAGGACAGGTAGGCTGCTCAAGGCTCCCCACTCCCACTGGTGAGCAAAGAAACTTCCTTCTATCCAAGTAAGGTAATGGACAACACAGGAAATACACCACAGCCCAGAATACAGCAATACCTGTATACTGGTCTAAACTAGTCGAGAAAGGCGGGAAAACAAGGATTATTTTTGTTTTTTTTGTAGAAATACACAGAAAATGTAGAGACAGTGATAAATTAGTTACACAGGCTAGCACACTTTAGTGGGCAGCCTCCACAATTAAATTAAACAAACAAACAAGCAAACTTTTGATTAAATTCGACTAAATGTAACTTTAAGTGCAGATTTAAAAATAAATGCAGTAATCAGAAAAAAAACAGTGGATGATGTGGGGATAGTGAATCAGGAAGTGAAACAGATTAGCAAGGAGGAAGTAAGGGCAGCTATGAAGAGGATGAAGAATGGAAAGGCTGTTGGCCCAGATGACATACCAATGGAAGCATGGAGGTGCTTAGGAGAAATGGCAGTGGAATTTCTAACTAGATTGTTTAATGAAATTTTGGAAAGTCAGAGGATGCCTGAGGAGTGGAGAAAAAGTGTTTTGGTACCTATCTTTAAGAATAAGGGTGATGTGCAGAGCTGCAGTAACTACAGAGGGATAAAACTGATTAGTCACAGCTTGAAGTTATGGGAAAGAGTAGTGGAAGCAAGGTTAAGAAGGGAGGTGATGATTAGTGATCAGCAGTATGGTTTCATGCCAGGAAAGAGCACTACAGATGCAATGTTTGCTCTGAGAGTGTTGATGGAGAAATACAGAGAAGGTCAGAAGGAGTTGCATTGTGTCTTTGTAGACTTGGAGAAAGCATATGACAGGGTGCCTAGAAAAGAGTTGTGGTATTGTATGAGGAAGTCGGGAGTGGCAGAGAAGTACGTAAGAGTGGTACAGGATATGTACGAGGGTAGTGTGACAGTGGTGAGGACTGCAGTGGGAGTGACAGATCCGTTTAAGGTGGAGGTGGGATTACATCAAGGATCAGCTCTGAGTCTTTCTTATTTGCAGTGGTGATGGACAGGTTGACAGATGAGATCAGACAGGAGGCCCCGTGGACTATGATGTTTGCAGATGACATTGTGATCTGTAGTGAGAGTAGGAATCAGGTTGAGGAGACTTTGGAGAGGTGGAGATATGCTCTAGAGAACAGAGGAATGAGGGTCAGCAGGGCTAAGACAGAATATATGTGTGTAAATGAGAGGGAGGGTAGAGGAATGGTGAGGATGCAGGGAGTAGAGTTGGTAAAGGTGGACGAGTTTAAGTACTTGGGATCAACAGTTCAGAGTAATGGTGAATGTGGAAGAGAGGTGAAGAAGAGAGTACAGGCAGGGTGGAATGGATGGAGAAGAGTGTCAGGAGTGATTTGTGACAGACGGGTATCGGTAAGAGTGAAAGGGAAGGTCTACAAGAGTGTAGTGAGACCAGCTATGTTACATGGGTTGGAGACAGTGGCATTGACAAAAGGCAGGAGTCGGAGCTGGATGTGGCAGAGTTAAAGATGTTAAGATTTGCAATCGGTGTGACTAGGATGGATAGGATTAGGAATCAGTATATTAGAGGGTCAGCTCATGTTGGACAGTTTGGAGACAAAGCAAGAGAGACGAGATTGCGTTGGTTTGGACATGTGCTGAGGAGGGATGATGGGTATATTGGGAAAAAGATGCTAAGGATGGAGCTGCCAGGTAAGAGGAATAGAGGAAGGCCTAAGATAAGGTTTATGGACGTGGTGAGAGAGGACATGCAGGCGGTTGGTGTGACAGAGCAAGATGCAGAGGATAGGAAGAAATGGAAAGAGATGATCCGCTGTGGCGACCCCTAACGGGAAAAGCCGAAAGAGAATGATGAGGCTAGTTTAAAGTAAGCAACGGAAGCTATTTCCAGTGGAAAAAAAGCAAATATACTTAAATCCAGAAGGTAGTCGCTTTTTTGAGTTCCTTGCTGCTAGGACCACTCTGTAAACCCACGTGGAGCTTGTCTGAGCAGTATAGCCAGAAAAAAACACCCATAGGCGGATTTTAAGCAGTGAACAACAAAAGAGCTAGGAATGGTCCCAAACAACCAATTACTACAGCTTCTTGTGCTGAGGTCACTTCCCCAAGGACAGGTAGGCTGCTCAAGGCTCCCCACTCGTGAGCAAAGAAACTTCCTTCTATCCAAGTAAGGTAATGGACAACACAGGAACTACACCACAGCCCAGAATACAGCAATGCCTGTATACTGGTCTAAACTAGTCGAGAAAGGTGGGAAAACAAGGATTATTTTTTTGTTTTTTTTTGTAGAAATACACAGAAAATGCAGAGACAGTGATAAATTAGTTACACAGGCTAGCACACGTTAGTGGGCAGCCTCCACAGTTAAATTAAACAAACAAACAAGCAAACTTTCGATTAAATTCTACTAAATGTAACTTTAAGTGCAGATTTAAAAATAAATGCAGTAATCAGAAAAAAAACAGTTCAGGCTAGTTTAAAGTAAGCAACAGAAGCTATTTCCAGTGGGAAAAAAAGCAAATATACTTAAATCCAGAAGGTAGTCGCTTTTTCGAGTTCCCTGCTGCTAGGACCACTCTGTAAACCCACGTGGAGCTTGTCTGAGCAGTATGCTGGTTTTACTTATAAAGAACATCTTTTAATGAATTAATATCATTAATTTCTATTTACCACAGATTTCACTTAAAAAATTCCTAACACTGAATGTGTGACAGGGTCTTTCAATGTGGAACATTGAGGAAATTTGAGGGACATGAACTTTTTAAGACCCCAAATGAGGTACGTTCCTCATAATGAGGTACACTTGAGAGGTATGCAGGTGACTATGATGATCATCATCACTGTCTGGCTTTCCTTCACACAAATGCCCCCCCCCCCCCAAATTGTTATGTATGTCAGGGGATGTGGAGGGAGCAGTGTACATAGCTCTCAGCCGCTTATCTCCAGAAATCAGGGTCACTTTCAGAACTAATCAGAGACCTGTTTGTTTTAAATGTTTAGTACCATTAACTTGAGGAGTTACAAGGGAACGTACCAAAATCAGAGACAGTTGAGAGTTATGTGCAAACTTGACAAAATCATTTGTGAAACAAGGAAGCAAATACAATACCTTAGGTCAAAGAATTAGACTACGAAAATATTGAAAGTGTGATAGTTTGTTAAAATGACAGAGACTTCAGAAACACTGGTAGCAACAAGAACAGTACCTAAGGTAAACAGTTTCAGTTCACAACCAGCAGAGAGTTAAAAAGGTTATCCCAGAATGCATTGCGCTGCAATGGATTCCTTAATGGATATGCTAATTGTAAGACACAGATTGTCATTTATTTAGCAACCTGCCAACATTGTACATCATATTTCATAGGAAAAACAAATTGCAGGCTGAAAGACAGAATTTTGAAATATGTTTCTGACATTAGGTTGCAAAATAGGCAAAATGCCCTATACTAGCACATAGAAGCAAATGTGGGGCACACATTTTTATTCATGGTATTACAGGTGGTTAATAGAAATGTTAGGAAAGGTGAATTGGTTAACCACACTGAATACACTGAAATTAAGTGGATTATTAGACTGGGGCTGATAAGGCTCCAGGTCTTAATAGGATTGTCCCTTTAAAACCTGCTTTGAAGAAAAGGAGGGTGCAATATTGAAATGTGATTGGTTGCTGGTCATTTTAAATATGTGAATGTTTTTAATGTGTATCATCTGATGAAGGGTTATACTTGAAAGTGCTCATGGTGCACTTTTATTGTTTTAAATAAATAGTTTTTTCAGCATAGCTTGGTGGTTTCTGCCTTTTGAATTACTATTGTTGTGTTTGGATTGGAAGATATTGACAGAGAACCTTAAGTGGAAGGTATCCAATTTATTCATTTTCTCTACAGCATATCTTCACCTTTCCAGGGTCTCCTCAACCTGGTCCCTACTCTCACTACAGATCACAATGTCATCTGCAAACATCATAGTCCATGAGGCCTCCTGTCACATCTCGTCTGTCAACCTGTTCATCACCATTGCAAATAAGAAAGGGCTCAGAGCTGATCCTTGATGTAATCCCACCTCCACCTTAAGTGCATCTGTCACTCCCACCACTGACCTCACCACTGTCACACTACCCTTGTAAATATCCTGTACCACTCTTACATACTTCTCTGCCACTCCTGACTTCCTCATACAATACCAAAACTCCTCTCTAGGCACCCTGTCATATGCTTTCTCTAAGTCCACAAAGACACAACTCCTTCTGACCTTCTCTATATGTAATACTCCATTTTTTTCAATACACACTCTATGTTCCTATCAATATTATTTTGTAACTATTATGCACACTCTGTCTCTGCCAGCATTACTCTTTTTGTAACTGATATACACTCTTTGTTCCTGTTAGGATTAGTCAGACCTACATCCTGCAGCTCTGCTAATATTACTCCATGTGTAAGTACTACAGACTCTCTGCTTGTGTCAGCATTGCTCCATGTGTAAGCACTACACAATCTTTGTTCCTGTTAGGATTACTCAGTACTACCTCCTACACCTCTGCTAGTATTACTTCATGTGTAAGTACTACAGACTCTCTGCTTATGTCAGCATTACTCCATGTGTAAGTACTACACTATCTTTGTTCCTGTTAAGATTACTCAGCACTACATCCTATAACTCTTCTAGAATTACTCCATGTCTAACTACTACAGACTCTTTGCTTGTGTCAGCATTACTCCATGTGTAAGTACTACACACTCTTTGTTCTTGTTAGCATTACTCAGCACTACATCCTACACCTCTGCTAGTACTACTCCATGTGTAAGTACTACAGACTCTCTGCTTGTGTCAGCATTACTGCATCTGTAAGTACTACACAATGTCTGTTCCTGTTAGGATTAGTCAGCACTACATCCTACACCTCTGCTAGTATTACTCCATGTGTAAGTACTACAGACTCTCTCCTAGTGTCAACATTACTCCATGTGTAAGAAGTACACTATCTTTTTTCCTGTTAGGATTACTTAGCACTACATCCTACACCTCTGCTAGTATTACTCCATGTGTAAGTACTACACACTGTCTGCTCCTGTTAGGATTAGTCAGCACTACCTCCTACACCTCTGCTAGTATTACTCCATGTGTAAATACTGCACACTCTTTGTACCTGTTAGGATTAGTCAGCACTACATCCTATATCTCTGCTAGTATTACTCCATGTGTAAGTATGCTTATGTCAGCATTACTCCATGTGTAAGTACTATACTATCATCGTTTCTGTTAGGATTAGTCAGCACTAAATCCTACAACTCTACTAGTATTACTCCATGTGTAAGTACTACAGACTCTCTGCTTATGTCAGCATTACTCCATCTGTACTACACTATCTTTCTTCCTGGTAGGATTACTCAGCACTACATACTACACCTTTGATAGTATTACTCCATGTGTAAGTATTACAGACTCTCTGTTTGTGTCAGCATTACTCCATGTGTAAGTACTACACACTGTCTGTTCCTGTTAGGATGAGTCAGCACTACATTCTACATCTCTGCTAGTATTACTCCATATGCAAGTACTACTTACTCTCTGCTAGTATCAGCATTACTCCATGTGTAAGTACTACACACTGTCTTTTACTGTTAGGATTAGTCAGCCCAACATCCTACACCTCTGGTAGTATTACCCCATGTGTAAGTACTACAGACTCTCTGCTTATGCCAGCATTACTCCATGCATAAGTACTACACTTTCTTTGTTCCTGTTAGGATTATTCAGCACTACATCCTACAACTCTGCTAGTATTACTCTATGTGTAAGTACTACAAATGCTCTGCTTCTGTCAGCATTACTCCATGTGTAATACTACACTATCTTTGTTCCTGTTAGAATTATTCAGCACTATGTCCTATACCTCTGCTAGAATTACTCCATGTGTAAGTACGACAGTCTCTCTGCTTGTGTCAGCATTACTCCATGTGTAAGTACTACACACTGTCTGTCCCTGTTAGGACTAGTCAGCACTACGTCCTACACCTCTGCTAGTATTACTCCATGTGTAAGTACTATAGACTCTATGCTTGTGTCAGCATTTCTCCATGTGTAAGAACTACACTATATTTGTTGCTGTTAGGATTACTCAGCACTACATCCTACACCTCTGCTAGTATTACTCCATGTGTAAGTATTACAGACTCTCCGCTAGTGTCAGCATTACTTCATGTGTAAGTACTGCACACTGTCTGTTCCTGTTAGAATAAGTCAGCACTACATCCTACACCTCTGCTAGTATTACTCTATGTGTAAGTATTACAGACTCTACGCTAGTGTCAGCATTACTCCATGTGTAAGTACTGAACACTGTCTGTTCCTGTTAGGATAAGTCAGCACTACACCCTACACGTCCACAAGTATTACGCCATGTGTACATACTACAGACTCTCTGCTAGTGTCAGCATTACTCCATGTGTAAGTATTACACACACTCTGTTCCTGTTAGGATTACTCAGCACTATGCCCTACACCCCTGCTAGTATTACTCCAAGTGTAAGTACTACAGACTCTCTGCTTGTGTCAACGTTACTTCATGTGTAAGTACTACACTATCTTTGTTCCTGTTAGGATTACTCAGCACTACATCCTACACCTCTGCTAGTATTACTTCATGTGTAAGTACTACAGATTCCCTGGTTGTGTCAGCATTACTTCATGTGTAAGTACTACATTATCTTTGTCCCTGTTAGGATTACTCAGCACTACATCCTACAGCTCTGCTAGTATTACTCCATGTGCAAGTACTACTGAACTAGTCCGTTACTTTAAAGTCTGAGGTTAATACATGATTAGAAATGACATAAGACACCAAGGCTCAAACTTAACAATTTATTAAACAAAAACTTACTAAATAAACAGTAAAACTAATACTAAATAAACAGAAAAACTAATAGATCATGTACTTGCAAGCATATGCATAAACAAAATCATCTTTGCCACTGATAGGGAGACTTCAGTCCTATCCAGTGCAGCTATCTGTTCAGTCAAGGCAAGGCCGACACTGGCAAAATGACTCTAAGCTCAGTTCAGGCTGGTGCTGTGATCAAATCCAGATGATGATGATTTTCATTTTAGCCTTTGAGCTTTTTATAGTCTTGAACAAACAACAGGGTCAACAGGTTCAACTAATGACATATTGATCACAAGCTCATCATGAGTTGATGGAATATTGTAGAAAATATGACATTACAAGCTCATCATGAAAATTACAGATCATTTCCTAAGTTGTAAACAAGTCTCGTAATGTCTGGTCCTATGCCTTACTTCTCTTTTTCAAAGAACAGTTAGCTCACAAACTTGTGATATAGTTCCTCCTTGAAATCCCCTCATTCTGGTAAGCATCTTTTAAGCTGATAAACAACTTATAGGTTAACAAATGTTCAGTAATACCAGTAATCAGTGAGCAAGGCCTGCTCTTAAGCATATTGTATTGTTACAATATTAGCAGCATATAGTGAGGTAGTGGCATGTCAGATCTAGCAATAATCAATCTAGCAATAATTAAACATACACAGTGATATGTGGCTCGAGGCATAACAAAAACTGGTAGACTGTGTGGATCCGTCACAGGCCACCCCTTGCATTGAGCAACGTACGCTGTGTATCCCTTATAAGAATTAAAACTGACAACATCAATTTGTATCTTCTCATCACTTTACAGTAAATGCAGCATGATATTAAGCAAAATAACACTGAAACTATTGTGGTTAAAAGCAAAGGATGCAATAACAAATTAAACCACACTGAAGCCTTAGATGACCACATAAAAAGATCATACCAATGTGAAACAGTTATAGCCTGTATTTCATTTGCAATTTTTACAATGGTACCTTTGTCTTTAATCATTTTAATCATTGTTTGATGTGCATCAATTAGTGTTTTATTTAAAAGTTGCAACACTGTTTGTCCTTCCTGCTTAATCTGTTGAAAGTCCGGGTGGACTAGAGATGGCCATCTAAAAGTGTGTAATGGTTCTATGCTAGCATTACATGTGAAGTCCATCCATCTAGTCAGTCTAATAAGTTCTCCAGTACAAAAATCAATAATTGCATGTATATTACTTTTACAGTATGCTCCACCAGTTGTGATTATCCCATCATTCCAGGCTAATTTACAGGAAGATATCACACAAACAGTGGTATCATTTAGTTGGTAGATGTCCGTACCATTTACTACATACCTGTGCCAGGTGCATTCCCCAGTTCCATTATGTAAGCATGGGTGAGGCTTCCTTTTCACCATCATGCATACCCACCCCTGGGGTCAGGTCTCACAACCTGCCAAATCAATGGGTACATCACTATAATCAATCAAAGTAGACTCAATTTGAGGTACCCACCAATTATTTCCAAATTGCAAGGGCAATGTAACAAATGGACAGACCTGCTTTGTTCCTTTTTTACTAGCAAGATAGTCAAAAATCAGTATACAAGACTTATTTTCACATACAAAATCTATTGGCTTTAACCAATGATATAGTTGCAGTTCCTTTTGCCAATGGGCTGCCTTTTTAGCTCCCCAAGTTTGAGTGAATTGCAAATATTGCTGGTTGGCAGCCAATTGAGATAAGATGCAAAAGGTCTGATTTACTTCTGCTGTGAAGTTATTTAAAATCTGTTCTGTATATGTAATTGTATGTTCAATCCTCCTCCACAAGACAGTTTGAGTTAAAATACCATCTACAGTTCTTTGTCCCAGCTCGGGATCATGGTCTGCTAGTAGCTTAAAGGCCATATTTAGGTCAGTGCCCAAACGGCTCAATTTGCTATGTAGGATATCTATATCTACACTGTTTAGGAATCCAGTCCCTGTTCCGACTGCACCTAATGCAGTACCAAGAATACCTGTAACATCATGTTTATTCCTTTATATTTGTAATGTCTGTATTTGATATGCAAAGAATTAACCAGCCATAATTGTACAATTTTACAATGTGGATACCTGGTAGTAATATCAACTGCTGACATGTTAACTATCATTTTAATACGTTGTATAACTCTAGCACTACTTACAGTTTTACATCCTCTTGTATACCTTATCACATGTCCCAAACCATCAAATACAGTTGAACTATTGTCCATGGCATATATTTCCAAACTCGGAGATAGGGTTTCCGCGGTGTCATTTTCCCTTTGAAGTTCAGCTATACAGGAGGAATCTAATGGAGACTTGGCTAGTGGAAATCCTGACTCATTAAGCCTTTGGTATAAACCTCCAAAACGGTTGGAAACACATTTTTCAGGATGTCTATCACAGTTCAGCCTACATACAGTTGTAATGTTCTCCGTCTGAATGATGTTCCAAGTTAAGGCAGGTTTAGGTGTCACCGCATATAGATGATCTCCCAATTTCCAATAAAAGTCACAGTCCGCTGTTAAATTTGCAACATCTTCCTCTTCAAATAGAGGGATAGGATCAAGACAGTCATATGGTCAATTTAAGTGTTGTCATCGGAAAAGGTTGGCGCCTTCCCAAACAGTGGCAATAATCTATGAAGAGGAAAGTACAACGGTTGTTTAGCAGAATCAAGTAATACTAAAACAGTATCACCAGGTCCATCACAAATCACAGTCCCATGTTCATTTGGTTGATTGGGTGTGGTCACCATAACTTTCATTCCCAGCCATTTGCTTGGTTTAGTATCACAGTCTTGTAGTAAAATAATAGCATCTTGATGCATACAAATTTCTACTAAAGGTTGTCCTTTTTGAATCATCTGTGTCTTGTTATCTAAATTGATAGCCTTCACTGTCACTTCTCGTTCTGGCTCCCATAATGTAAAAACCTCCCAACTTTCTCCTAATAGTCCTTTTTGCCCCCAGTGCCAATTTTCTGGGAGAAAGAGTTTCCAACCTGTCTCAACTAATACTATATTTTGTGCTGGCACTCTTTGTTCAGTCAATGCACATAGCCAGAACCGAGTTTGATCAGTATTTGTCAAAAGAGGGTATATGGCATTTGGGTTCAGCTTTTCTAGTTTTAAAATACAACAGTTGGACCGAACATAATTCATATGCATTTGCAAAGGGGTTCCTTGATGCTTTCGAGGCCTATTATTCAGCTGGCTCACAGCTAATTCTAATACCTTTGCCCAACCTCGTAACGTTCCATCATTTGTATTCTTTCGGATTTGTTCTTTAAGGAGCCCATTATAACTTTCAATCAAACCAGCAGCTTGAGGATGATATGGGTTATGCAGCACCCATCGAACTCCATTTTCCTTTGCCCATTCTTGAACCTCTGCTCCAGTAAAGTGGCTGCCTTGGTCATTTTGGATTTCACTGGGAATCCCATATATCACACATAATTTATTCAATCCTTTTAACACTGCTTGCTGGTTTGCCTTTTTGCATGGGGACACCATTAGTAATTATGAATAAGTGTCCACCATCATTAGGCAATATTGCTGATTTTGATCCAGTGGTAAAGGACCAATAAAGTCTATTTGCCAGATTTGTGCTGGACGATTGCCTCGGTGAATGTGTCCACATGCTTGCAGTTGCTTTTGTTTATTTCTTTGACAGATTTCACACTGCTTTATAACATCTGTAGTTATTTCCTTATTCAACTGCATACCATGCCTTCATGCCCATTCTCTTGTTGCATCTCTTCCCAAGTGCCAACTCTGATCATGGGCCCATCTTGCTATGTTAGCACTTTCAGCTTTCTCTTCAGCAATACATACTGCAGCCATCTTATCTACCTGCTGGTTATGCCTCCTTTCATTTGTTACAAGTCATGCATGGGCATCTACATGTCCAACACTGATTTTGCATTGTTGAGCTTTTTCCCAAATCCGTTGCCAGTCTTCTGAACCTCCCTATAGAGGTCTGCCATGGATCTTCCAATTCTGTTGTTGCCAGACAGGTAACCAGGTTGTCAGTCCCTTAAAAACTGCCCAGCTGTCAGTATAGATGTACACTTCATCTCCAGGTGATAAACTATCGATGACCAGGGCAACAGCTCGTAATTCTGCCTGATTATTTGAACCAGCAGTACCTTTGTCAAATAACACAGTTTCTGTTCATGGGCAATAAGCCACCACAGTCCAGGTCCTACCATTTGATTCAATTTTGGCAGAACCATCAGTAAACCATGCATGTTTCTGTTTTTCTGCATCTAATTATCAAATGGTAATGCTTCAGTGATTCGGGATTTTGGAAGCTCATGTCGCTGTTGTTCTGTCGCATCAACATCATTCAAAATTACCAGTCCAGCCAACTGTTGTTGTACTTGAGATACTCCAGACGCAATGTTGGCCCTTTCCTGTAAATATTACTTCCACTTCTGTACAGTCGAAGATTGTGCTATCAGAGTTTTCATCAAATTATTATCTCGTAACAACCCCTGGATTGGGTAGTCTATCTTAACTGTCACTGTTTGTTGTTTAGTTATTCCTTCCACATGAATCAATGCTGTGTACACTGCTAGCACATGCTGCTCAAGGGGGCTATATCTCACCTGTGCTCCAGTCAGGGATTTGGACCAAAATCCCAAGGGTCTCTTTTTCCCAGAGTCATCCTTCTGCCACAGCCCCCAAGACATAACATTATTGGCAACTGTTACTTCAAGGATAAAAGGTTGCTGTGGATCAACTGGGCCCAGTCCCACACTCTGCGGTAGGGCCTTTTTTGCTTCTTCGAAAGTCATTTGCTGCTTGGCAGCCCACTGAAAGTCACATTTCTTCCTTGTTACATAGTGAATGGGACGCAAAATCAGTCCGAGGTGAGGTACAAATGCTCTCCAAAATCCCATTGCTCCCAAGAAGGCCTGTGCCTGCTGTTTAGTTTTTAGGACTGTAATGTTCTGAATACTCTCTAGTGCTGCTGCAGGAATTTCCCTTTTCGCTCCATTCCAAATCATACCAAGGAATTTTACTGATGTCCCTTGTTGTGTTTTATTCTCATTTATAGCCCACCCTCTGTTCTGAAGGTGCTGAATTACAGTTTTAGTGCGATATCCACATCAGATTTTTCTCCAGTAATCATTATGTCATCAATGTAATGGAAAATAGTAACTTTGTCCAGCTGTAACTTGGCTAGGTCTCTAGCCACTAGTCCATGACACAGGGTAGGGCTGTGCAGATATCCCTGTGGTAACACTTGGAAGGTATACTGCCTCCCCTCCCAGGTAAAAGCAAATTGGGCTCTGCTTTCTTCTGCTATTGGAATGGAGAAGAAAGCATTTGTTAAGTCCAAAACTGCATGATATGGTCCAGCAGATGAAGACAATCTTTCCACGATCATAACAATGTCTGGAACAGCTGTCGCTAAGGGTGGGGCGACCTTGTTCAGACCTCGATAATCTACAGTCATTCGCCATGATCCATCAGGTTTCTTTACTGGCCATACCGGACTGTTGAATGGACTCACTGTTGGCTCAAGTATGCCAACCTGAAGCAGTTCTTGGATCATCTCAGTGATCTCAGCGTGCCCACCTGGGATACAATATTGTTTGATGTTTACTATTGTTTTAGGTGTGGGAATATAAAGCGGTTCCCACTTATCATTGCCTCAGACTACAGCCTTAACTGTGTTGACTGAACAATGCCGCACTCCAAACCTAAATGGCCCTACAGTGGTTTCCAAGGTTCTACCCTTTAACACATCTATTCCTAAAATGTGCTCAGGTACTGGAGCTATTACTGCTTCAATGAAAATAGGAATACCATTCCCAAAAGCTATCTTAACCTTGGTTTTGGTACCTAGTGTTTTTGCACCTCTATAACCATCAATCTCTACATATTGTCCACAAAATTTTTGGGGGTTGCCTGCAAAAATGGTTATTTCTGATCCTGTGTCTACCAGAGCCATCACAAGTTGTGGCCCTCCCCTCCAAAAAATGGTAAGGGGTACATAAGGGCGTCGGTCCCCAGGTGTAATTGCTCTTACTGTACCCCTAGCTACTGGGGACCCACCTATTAGTCAATTTGTCTCTGTTTTTTCAACCGGGGTTCTCCATTCCTTTTCTCCCCAATCTCTCTCATCACTAAATTTCCCCTTTTGCCACTGTGCTAGCTCCTCATCAGTAGGGATGTCAGGATATAATTGATTCCACCCTACCTTCCCTTCAGTGGTACTTCTGGTTGGACCTTTTGTAGGGGTTTGCTTTTTACCCACAGAGCCTGATCCTTTCTCCTTTTGTTTTTGCTTCCACTTTTTATATAATTTCTCAGTAGCTATCCCATCTATTTCTGCAACTTCTACCCCCCCCCACCTTAATAGATCCAGAAACATTTGCTTTCTTGTAACTTTTTCACTAGATTTATCTTTTGATTTCTCTGCATTTGCCTTTCTAGCTCTTTTCTGTTCTTTTTCTTCCACTAGTTCTGCCATTTGATTTAGAGTGGCTATTACATCCCACATCTGCTGACCTACACAGCCTGCCAGGGCAGCCATCAGCTGCCCTTTCCACCACTGTGGTGCATTTTTTATAAATTTACTCCTCATATTGCTGGCCATAATTTGTGCATCTGGTCCTTTCGGAAGCACTAATCCCCCATTCCTTAATTCCAGTGAATAAATGGTAGCCAACATAGCCATTTCTCTTAACTGTTGTATTGCCTCTGCTATTGTTTTCCAAGGTTTATGTTCATCACCTACCGCTGTAGCATCAGGCCAAGTAGCTCAGAAAGCCGAGGCTAACCACACCACCAGTGTATTCACCTGGGGATCATCATGGTTCACATTGTTTACTATTTGCTTTAAACATGGGTGGAACACCAAACATGCACATTGGAACATCTCTTCAGCATTTAGAGACACTGCTTCTCCCCCTGTGTCCCAAACCTGAAGAAACCATGCTAAAACAGTTTCACCTGGCTTTTGCTTATAGATTTGGATTATATTCAATAATTCAGCTTGAGTATAACCCCGCACCTCAACCCATTGTTGTGACGCTGCCACCTCAGTATACTGTCCCTTTTTATCAATAACTGGGCGTGCCTCCACTGATGGGGAATTTACTATTTCAAAATAACTATCACCCTCATCATTTGAGGGGAGTTCACCTTCCCACTTCTCGGGATCAAACTCTGCCTTACACAGCAAAGCATGAACCCGAGGCCTTGGGGGCAGGTGACGTCTTCTTCCATTCCGCTGCCTATGCTGTTGAATTATTCGAGTAGCTAAAGTCACTGAATTAGATTTCCAGTGTTCAGCTTCCTCTCCTATTTTAACAAGTGCCATATTTGCCTTCTCCAAGGCATCTCTATCCAATCTATGTGTATGCTTGTGTTCTTTACATTGCTCTTCTAACTTTTAGTTTCTCTACATCTCTATCTAATTCCTGAATTGCCTCAAAGAACAGCCATCCAGCTGCTCCCACCCCTTCCTTCACCTTTTTCCCCTTATCATCCAATTTTAGCTCCGATAGAGCTCTAGCTAGACTATCAGGGTCTGCCTTAGGTCTTTCTTGCAAAGGTTTTGGGGAAGGAGGGGGTGAAACATGACTTAATACCTTAGCAAGAGGTTCCCACTTCCCAAATAATCCTGGCATCATAGTATCAACGCCCAACTTATTTGGGGTGCCTGACACAGCATCCTTCTTACCTATGCCTATATGTTTTAAAGGAAAAAACATTGGTTGTTGTTGTGACATCTCCACTGTAAACCTCAGACCCTGCTCACTGTGCCAAATGAACTAGTCTGTTACTTTAAAGTCTGAGGTTAATACAGGATTAGAAATGACACAAGACACCAAGGCTCAAACTTAACAATTTATTAAACAAAAACTTACTAAATAAACAGTAAAACTAATACTAAATAAACAGAAAAACTAATAGATTGTGTACTTACAAGCATATGCATAAATAAAATCATCTTTGCCACTGATAGGGAGACTTCAATCCTATCCAGTGCAGCTATCTGTTCAGTCAAGGCAAGGCCGACACTGGCAAAATGGCTCTAAGTTCAGTTCAGGGTGGTGCTATGATCAAATCCGGATGATGATTTTCATTTTAGCCTTTGAGCTTTTTATAGTCTTGAACAAACAACAGGGTCAGCAGGTCCAACTAATGACATATTGATCACAAGCTCATCATGAGTTGATGGAATATTGTAGTAAATATGACATTACAAGCTCATCATGAGTTGATGGAATATTTTAGAAAATTACAGATAATTTCCTAAGTTGTAAACAAGTCTTGTAATGTCTGGTCCTATGCCTTACTTCACTTTTTCAAAGAACAGTTAGCTCACAAACTTGTGATATAGTTCCTCCTTGAAATCCCCACATTCTGGTAAACATCTTTTAAGCTGATAAACAACTTAAAAGTTAACAAAAGTTGAGTAATACCAGTAATCAGTGAGCAAAGCCTGCTCTTAAGCATATTGTATTGTTAGAATATTAGCAGCATATAGTGAGGTAGTGGCATGTCAGATCTAGCAATAATCAATCTAGCAATAATTAAACATACACAGTGATATGTGACTTGAGGCATAACAAAAACTGGTAGACTGTGTGGATCCATCACAACTACATACTCTCTACTTGTGTCAGCATTACTTCATGTGTAAGTACTACATTATCATTGTCCCTGTTAGGATTACTCAGCACTACATCCTACACCTCTGCTAGAATTAACCCATGTTTACGTACTACACAATCTTTGTTCCTGTTAGGATTAGTCACCACTACATCCAATATCTCTGCTAGTATTACTCCATGTGTAAGTACTACAGACTCTCTGGTTGTGTCAGCATTACTCCATGTGTAAGAGCTACACTATCTGTTCCTGTTAGGATTACTCAACACTACATCCTACACTTCTGCTAGTATTACTCCATATGTAAGTACTACAGACATTCTGCTTGTGTCAGCATTACTCCATGTGTAAGTACTACACACTATCTGTTCCTGTTAAGATTAGTCAGCACTACATTCTACACCTCTGCTAGTATTACTCCATGTGTAAATACTAAACACTCTTTGTCCTTTTAGGATTAGTCAGCACTACATCCTACACCTCTATTAGTATTACTCCATGTGTAAGTACTACAGACTCTCTGCTTGTGTCAGCATTACTCCATGTGTAAGTACTACACTATCTCTGTTTCTGTTAGGATTAATCAGCAGTACATCCTACACCTCTGCTGGTATTACTCCATGTGTAACCACTACAGACTCTCTGCTTGTGTCAGCATTACTTCATGTGTAAGTACTACACTATCTTTGCTCCTGTTAGGATTACTAAGCACTACATCCTACACCTCTGTTAGTATTACTCCATGTTTCAGTAATACAGACTCTCTGCTAGTGTCAGCATTAATCCATATGTAAGTACTATACACTATCTGTTCCTGTTAGGATTAGTCAGCACTACATCCTACACCTCTGCTAGTATTACTCCATGTGTAAGCACTACAGGCTCCCTGCTAGTGTCAGCATTACTCCATGTGTAAGTACTACACACTGTCTGTTTCTGTTAGGATTACTCAGCACTACACCCTACATCTCTGCTAGTATTACTCCATGTATAAGTATTACAGACTCTCTCCTCATGTCAGCATTACTCCATGTGTAAGTACTACCCACTTTTTCTTCCTGTTAGGATTACTCAGCACTACATCCTACACCTCTTCTAGAATTACTCCATGTGTAAGAACAACAGACTCTCTGCTAGTGTCAGCATTACTCCATGTATAAGTACTACACACTCTTTGTTCCTGTTAGGATTACTCAGCAGTACATCCTACACCTTTACTAGTATTAGTCCATGTGTAAGAACAACAGACTCTCTGCTTGTGTCAGCATTACTCCATGTGTCAGTACTAGACACTGTATGTTCCTGTTAAGATTAGTCAGCACTACATCCTAAACCTCTGCTAGTATTACTCCATGTGTAAGTACTGCAGACTCTCTGCTAGTAGCAGTATTTTTCCATGTGTAACTACTACACACCGTCTTTTCCTATTAGGTATAGTCAGCCATACATGCATCACCTCTGCTAATATTACTCCATGTGTAAGTACTACAGACTCTCTGCTATATTCTTGAAATTGTATTTTATATCCAGGCTTTGAATGTAAGTTTTTGTCATCTTTGAGGTCTTTATATATAAAAATATGCTACAGTGTTCAATTTTGTTCGCAACATAAGTGTATATGGTCGCCTAGATACAGCGATCATATTGATCACAGGAACGCATGCTTTATATATGCAATATTTGATATCAGCCTTCCTGAATAGCTTGATATGGTGACTTTATGTTGGTATACTTAGGTATTTTGAATATACTTATTGCGACAATATGAATATCAATTTAAATTGTGATGACAGTCTTTCAGTTACGGGCGGGGATGACCGGTAACTGGATTTGTTTTCTAACCTACATAATTGACTGAGGAAATGGGTTTGAATCAGTGTAGTTTGTGCTTTAAATGTTTTAATTGTTTTTATTTATTGTTTAATTGCTTGATGATCCTGCCAAAAATGTATATTTAAATGAAGGTTTGTTAGTGTCATTTTATCTGAAGAAGCGTAGCTAGCACTACGCGAAAGCGCTCATCTCATCTTCAATAAATTTGCCTTGATTTTTGTATTGTGCCTATTTTTTGGATTTTGCCTACCAGAAGACGGACTACATCGTGGTTTTACCTTTCACTGTGGTTATTACATG
The DNA here is from genome assembly GCF_019279795.1 of Protopterus annectens. Classification (NCBI taxonomy): domain Eukaryota; kingdom Metazoa; phylum Chordata; order Ceratodontiformes; family Protopteridae; genus Protopterus; species Protopterus annectens. The sequence goes on from NC_056733.1 coordinate 899,573,066, forward strand.
GTTCTTTGCTTTTGGTGAAAGGTACATTCAGCGGAGGGTTGCTTTCCTTCTTTCAAGTTCCTGGTTTTTGTTTGCAACTCACCGCACATGATGGAGACTAACAACACTGCATTCATTTCTAATCCGGAGCCGAGGGACACTACCCGCCTATGGACGGGATTGTTTTTTCAAGAATCGAACCCTTTATTGTCCTTGGATTTTCATGAAGCATTGGGCTCAGCCCACCCACAAGAAACTGGTGAGAATTTAATTGAATTTCACAGTACACTGAAACTTTTAGAGGATAACTTATATCAGTTACAGAGATACTTCTGGCAGAGACTGCATTTAGATGCTTGCTTGTTTCATAAAGTAGTCCCCAGAGGCATGCGGGTTTTCTGCATGCCTACGTATGGGGACTCACATCCATCTTTACTTAAACAGTGGCAAGACCTCAACATACAGCTTGGTTTTGACTATGTGAGATTACTGCTGAAATATTTTCAGCCCTTAGAGACTGAATTACGTAGCAAAACTGACGCCTTATATAAAGAACTGAGCGCTACAGTTCAGAATATTGTAAAGATAAACTGTGCCATGTGTTCACACAAGTTAAATCATTTAGCGATAGACTTGGAAAAACCAAGCAACGTAAATTATGAAGGGACTACAATGACTTTCAAAACGGCCATGTGTTTGTTTGGCCGAGGTCCCAAGATACTCATTCTACAGTTCCATATCAATCATCTAAACAACAAGTAATATCTGACTCAAATATAGCAACAGCGGGCCAAATATTTGGTCTCCCATTACCTTCCACTGGTCATAATTCTTCCAGTCAGACTGACATATCGCTGACGAGGGTTAGCAGTTTGGATCCTTTTGATTGTTCCAACGTAGACACACCCTCTCCCAATCAGGAAGCGCTACAAGGGAATCGTGCATTAGGAGCTATACCCAAGAACACAGTAGCACAGAATAATGCTTCACAACTTTTTTTACCTTACCAGAAGAAATTTGTACAACGTCAGTGTGGGCATTCCAACAGCAGAGGCCCGAGAAAGCGCAAGTTTTCAGAGGAGAAAACTGTATCAAACAGGAGAACGAGGTACTGACTTCCTTGGTTTATAATCTTTCTAGCTATTTATTGGACACTTCGACGACTAGCCTTCTGAATAGGGGACTAAACTTCATTCCTGCTACTCCATCAACGCTAATAGAGTCCCTAGTTGACTTAAGACTTTTTTGTTGACAGCTATGCCTCAAATTACATTTTTCTAATGATAATGAAAGTACAGTTGTGAAAATGCCATCATTACCTTTCAGAAATAAGAGTACCTTTATGCCACCAATGCCTCCTATGGTGGAGTACTTTCTTAAATTATGTGAAAAAGATTTGTACAATTTGGTTTCAGGTAATAATGACAAGAAAGGGAGATATTATAATCTAACTAGCCATGAGAGTAAAGCCCTAATGGACTTAAAAACTAACAACATGATTGTAGTGAAACCTGCGGATAAAGGGGGGGGGGTATAGTTGTTCTAGATACTTCAAAATATGTGAGGTGTATGAATAACTTATTGTTAGATGAAACAACTTATAGAAATATAACCTATAAGGAAGTCTTAACAATTGTGCAAACAGTGAAGGACACTATATATGATCTTTTGCTGTGTCGACAAATTAGTGTGGAATTACATGACTATTTTTTCTAAATCTCATCCAGTTGTACCTGTTTTGAAAGGACTACCAAAGATCCATAAAGAAGTTTGGCCCATACCAATGAGACCGATAGTATCAGGAGAAGGTTGGATAACCACACATGTATCCACCTTCCTAGAAAACATCTTACGACCTGTAGTAAATGGGTTTCCCACCATCTTGAAAGATACGTATCATCTGTTAGAGAGTTTAGAAAGTATACGTCTTGATTTGAAAACTACCCAATATTTTCTTATTACAATGGATGTAGAGAAATTGTTTACATCGATTCCAAATGACGTTGGCATACAATATATAAGAGAACTTCTAGTTAAAGAAACATCTTTTTCTAATGCTAGAATTATACTGGTTTGCCAGTTGCTAGAAGTTATATTGAACAACAATGTTTTTATGTTTGGCGATAGATATTATCTACAAACATGGGGGGTAGCCATGGGCACCCCCTGTGCGAATACCTACGCCAACTTAGTCGTTTATTGGTGGGAACAACTGTTTTTATTTAACCATGAGTCGTTTAAATTTATCCGATACTATAAGCGGTTTGTGGATGATATTCTCATTGTATGGGAAGGTACTATTGAAAGTTTTGATATATTCTTGAGATATTTAGAAACGACCACACATTTCTTGAGGTTTACTAAAGAACATTCTTTAAAAGAGATTCATTTTTTAGACGTCACATTAAAATTGACCAGTGAAGGTACTATCAATCCAACACTCTATAGGAAATCTGTATGGAAAAATGCTATACTTGCATATGATAGCATGCATCCCAGGCACACATTCCAAGGCATAGTAAGGAGCCAATTTATTAGAATATCCAGATTGTGTGCTGCTGAGAGTGATTTGAAGAGAGAGGCGGATTTAATGGAGCGTTTATTTAAAAATAGAGGCTATGATCTAACTATGGTTAGGAATATAAGGCAAGAGATCTTAGGAGATCTCCTACCATCTAATCGACAGAATTCCGAATTAATTAGTCAGAATAAATATAGAAAGTTTTATAAAACAAAGGATAATGGAAATATGATTAACTACATCATTAAATATACGAGCAATGTTGAGAGTATAAGACAGATAGTTTCCAAGAATTGGAATGTTCTCACTATGCATAAACAGATTAGGGATTATGTTGGTGATAAGCCTAGATTTTGCTATAGAAGTAGTGATAATCTTAAATTTATTCTATGTAATGACCAACATATCACTAATAATATAGGTAATAGTAAGTTAACATCAGAGGAAATTCTAACTAAAGGAACTTATCCTTGTCATCAATGTAAGAGATGTAGTAGTGTAACAAAAATACAACCATTTCAACATCCTTGTATGGATTACATCTTTCAGCCCAATTTCTATGCTAATTGCAACACTATGAATATAGTTTATTTGGCCACATGTGCCTTGTGTACAGCCTTCTACGTAGGATTAACTAAGAGGAGGTTACTTGACCGTATATATGACCATCTATACGACATACGTAAACAAGATGAGACCAATGCATTGGCTAAACATATAAAAGACTGTTCCACACACTTTTTTACTTTCAGAGTGTTGCAAGTAGTATTAAATAATAAGAGAGGGGGAGATAATGATAATGTCTTAGCTAAGGCAGAGCTACACTGGATATTGAAGTTAGCAGCCCATTTGCCCCCGGGCATAAATAATTATATATCTATCAAACCAGTGCTAGCAGAGAGGAAATAATATATTTATCTTCTTTTTGCTATTCATCAATTAGACTACCCTCTGGGTCTGTGTTATTATCTATTTGATTTTCCATTAATATTATGACTATTATACACTACATAAACTTATATTTATTTAGCAGAACATGTAGAATTTATTGACATATATTTGTGTTGTGTCTATTCATATAACTCATTGTGAGGTGTTAGTAGAATCATGTAGTTTATACTAGAAGTTAAGCAGTCTACCCATGTGCTGTAACTATATAAGTTTATCATAAAAGTTACATATTTAGAAGAAGTGACTTACATATATATATTTTTACATATTGGCATGTGTTTATATTTCTATGATATCATAACAAGTTATGAAAAATAATATTTTAATAATATTTTAATAGTATTTTTTCTCACCCATCAATATGTCTTTGTGTGTAGTACATAAATGTCATATTTAAATTTATTATTTTTGCCTATATAGGTAGGCTGTTCAATATATTATGATATGTCTATTGATCACCTACTTTATTCATTTATACATAGGTTATAGATAGGAATATTCACATATTGCACCCTAATGATCAAATGAATAATTGTCAATTCTAGTGTTATTACAAGACTCTCTGCTAGTGTCAGCATTACTCCATGTATAAGCACTACACACTGTCTGATCCTGTTAGGATTAGTGAGCACTACATCCTACACCTCTGCTAGTATTACTCCATCTGTAAATACTACACACTCTTTGTACCTATTAGGATTAGTCAGCACTACATCCTACAATTCTGTTAGTATTACTCCATGTGTAAGTACTACAGACTCTCTGCTGTTGTCAGCATTACTCCATGTGTAAGTACTACACACTGTCTGTCCCTGTTAGGATTAGTCAGCAGTACATCCTACACCTCTGCTAGTATTACTCCATGTATAAGTACTACAGACTCTATGCTTGTGTCAGCATTACTCCATGTGTAAGGACTACACTATATTTGTTCCTGTTAGGATTACTCAGCACTACATCCTACACCTCTGCTAGTATTACTCCATGTGTAAGTATTACAGACTCTCCACTAGTGTCAGCATTACTCCATGTGTATGTAATGCACACTGTCTGTTCCTGTTAGAATAAGTCAGCACTGCATCCTACACCTCTGTTAGTATTACTCTGTGTGTAAGTATTACAGACTCTCTGCTAGTGTCAGCATTACTCCATGTGCAAGTACTACACTGTCTGTTCCTGTTAGGATAAGTCAGCACTACACCCTACATCTCTGCTAGTATTACTCCATGTGTACATACTACAGACTCTCTGCTAGTGTCAGCATTACTCCATGTGTAAGTATTACACACTCTATGTTCCTGTTAGGATTACACAGCACTATACCCATCCTACACCTCTGCTAGTATTACTCCAAGTGTAAGTACTACAGACTCTCTGCTTGTGTCAACATTACTTCATGTGTAAGTACTACATTATCTTTTGTCCCTGTTAGGATTACTCAGCACTACATCCTACATCTCTGGTAGTATTACCCCATGTGTAAGTACTACACACTCTTTGTTCCTGTTAGGATTAGTCAGCTCTACATCCTACAACTTTACTAGTATTAGTCCATGTGTAACAACAACAGACTCTCTGCTTGTGTCAGCATTACTCCATGTGTAAGTGCTAGACACTGTCTGTTCCTGTTAGGATTAGTCAGCACTACATCCTACACCTCTGCTAGTATTACTCCATGTGTAAGTACTACAGACTCTCTGCTAGGATCAGTATTACTCCATGTGTAACTACTACACACTGTCTGTTACTGTTAGGATTAGTCAGCCATACATGCATCACCTCTGCTAATATTACTCCATGTGTAAGTACTACAGACTCTCTGCTATATTCTTGAAATTGTATTTTATATCCAGGCTTTGAATGTAAGTTTTTGTCATCTTTGAGGTCTTTATATATAAAAATATGCTACAGTGTTCAATTTTGTTCGCAACATAAGTGTATATGGTCGCCTAGATACAGCGATCATATTGATTACAGGAACGCATGCTTTATATATGCAATATTTGATATCAGCCTTCCTGAATAGCTTGATATGGTGACTTTATGTTGGTATACTTAGGTATTTTGAATATACTTATTGCGACAATATGAATATCAATTTTAATTGTGATGACAGTCTTTCAGTTACTAGGGATGACCGTAACTGGATTTGTTTTCTAACCTACATAATTGACTGAGGAAATGGGTTTGAATCAGTGTAGTTTGTGCTTTAAATGTTTTAATTGTTTTTATTTATTGTTTAATTGCTTGATGATCCTGCCAAAAATGTATATTTAAATGAAGGTTTGTTAGTGTCATTTTATCTGAAGAAGCGTAGCTAGCACTACTGAAGCTCATCTCATCTTCAATAAATTTGCCTTGATTTTTGTATTGTGCCTATTTTTTGGATTTTGCCTACCAGAAGACGGACTACATCGTGGTTTTACCTTTCACTGTGGTTATTACATGGTTCTTTGCTTTTGGTGAAAGGTACATTCAGCGGAGGGTTGCTTTCCTTCTTTCAAGTTCCTGGTTTTTGTTTGCAACTCACCGCACATGATGGAGACTAACAACACTGCATTCATTTCTAATCCGGAGCCGAGGGACACTACCCGCCTATGGACGGGATTGTTTTTTCAAGAATCGAACCCTTTATTGTCCTTGGATTTTCATGAAGCATTGGGCTCAGCCCACCCACAAGAAACTGGTGAGAATTTAATTGAATTTCACAGTACACTGAACCTTTTAGAGGATAACTTATATCAGTTACAGAGATACTTCTGGCAGAGACTGCATTTAGATGCTTGCTTGTTTCATAAAGTAGTCCCCAGAGGCATGCGGGTTTTCTGCATGCCTACGTATGGGGACTCACATCCATCTTTACTTAAACAGTGGCAAGACCTCAACATACAGCTTGGTTTTGACTATGTGAGATTACTGCTGAAATATTTTCAGCCCTTAGAGACTGAATTACGTAGCAAAACTGACGCCTTATATAAAGAACTGAGCGCTACAGTTCAGAATATTGTAAAGATAAACTGTGCCATGTGTTCACACAAGTTAAATCATTTAGCGATAGACTTGGAAAAACCAAGCAACGTAAATTATGAAGGGACTACAATGACTTTCAAAACGGCCATGTGTTTGTTTGGCCGAGGTCCCAAGATACTCATTCTACAGTTCCATATCAATCATCTAAACAACAAGTAATATCTGACTCAAATATAGCAACAGCGGGCCAAATATTTGGTCTCCCATTACCTTCCACTGGTCATAATTCTTCCAGTCAGACTGACATATCGCTGACGAGGGTTAGCAGTTTGGATCCTTTTGATTGTTCCAACGTAGACACACCCTCTCCCAATCAGGAAGCGCTACAAGGGAATCGTGCATTAGGAGCTATACCCAAGAACACAGTAGCACAGAATAATGCTTCACAACTTTTTTTACCTTACCAGAAGAAATTTGTACAACGTCAGCGTGGGCATTCCAACAGCAGAGGCCCGAGAAAGCGCAAGTTTTCAGAGGAGAAAACTGTATCAAACAGGAGAACGAGGTACTGACTTCCTTGGTTTATAATCTTTCTATCTATTTATTGGACACTTCGACGACTAGCCTTCTGAATAGGGGACTAAACTTCATTCCTGCTACTCCATCAACGCTAATAGAGTCCCTAGTTGACTTAAGACTTTTTTGTTGACAGCTATGCCTCAAATTACATTTTTCTAATGATAATGAAAGTACAGTTGTGAAAATGCCATCATTACCTTTCAGAAATAAGAGTACCTTTATGCCACCAATGCCTCCTATGGTGGAGTACTTTCTTAAATTATGTGAAAAAGATTTGTACAATTTGGTTTCAGGTAATAATGACAAGAAAGGGAGATATTATAATCTAACTAGCCATGAGAGTAAAGCCCTAATGGACTTAAAAACTAACAACATGATTGTAGTGAAACCTGCGGATAAAGGGGGGGGGGTATAGTTGTTCTAGATACTTCAAAATATGTGAGGTGTATGAATAACTTATTGTTAGATGAAACAACTTATAGAAATATAACCTATAAGGAAGTCTTAACAATTGTACAAACAGTGAAGGACACTATATATGATCTTTTGCTGTGTCGACAAATTAGTGTGGAATTACATGACTATTTTTCTAAATCTCATCCAGTTGTACCTGTTTTGAAAGGACTACCAAAGATCCATAAAGAAGTTTGGCCCATACCAATGAGACCGATAGTATCAGGAGAAGGTTGGATAACCACACATGTATCCACCTTCCTAGAAAACATCTTACGACCTGTAGTAAATGGGTTTCCCACCATCTTGAAAGATACGTATCATCTGTTAGAGAGTTTAGAAAGTATACGTCTTGATTTGAAAACTACCCAATATTTTCTTATTACAATGGATGTAGAGAAATTGTTTACATCGATTCCAAATGACGTTGGCATACAATATATAAGAGAACTTCTAGTTAAAGAAACATCTTTTTCTAATGCTAGAATTATACTGGTTTGCCAGTTGCTAGAAGTTATATTGAACAACAATGTTTTTATGTTTGGCGATAGATATTATCTACAAACATGGGGGGTAGCCATGGGCACCCCCTGTGCGAATACCTACGCCAACTTAGTCGTTTATTGGTGGGAACAACTGTTTTTATTTAACCATGAGTCGTTTAAATTTATCCGATACTATAAGCGGTTTGTGGATGATATTCTCATTGTATGGGAAGGTACTATTGAAAGTTTTGATATATTCTTGAGATATTTAGAAACGACCACACATTTCTTGAGGTTTACTAAAGAACATTCTTTAAAAGAGATTCATTTTTTAGACGTCACATTAAAATTGACCAGTGAAGGTACTATCAATCCAACACTCTATAGGAAATCTGTATGGAAAAATGCTATACTTGCATATGATAGCATGCATCCCAGGCACACATTCCAAGGCATAGTAAGGAGCCAATTTATTAGAATATCCAGATTGTGTGCTGCTGAGAGTGATTTGAAGAGAGAGGCGGATTTAATGTAGCGTTTATTTAAAAATAGAGGCTATGATCTAACTATGGTTAGGAATATAAGGCAAGAGATCTTAGGAGATCTCCTACCATCTAATCGACAGAATTCCGAATTAATTAGTCAGAATAAATATAGAAAGTTTTATAAAACAAAGGATAATGGAAATATGATTAACTACATCATTAAATATACGAGCAATGTTGAGAGTATAAGACAGATAGTTTCCAAGAATTGGAATGTTCTCACTATGCATAAACAGATTAGGGATTATGTTGGTGATAAGCCTAGATTTTGCTATAGAAGTAGTGATAATCTTAAATTTATTCTATGTAATGACCAACATATCACTAATAATATAGGTAATAGTAAGTTAACATCAGAGGAAATTCTAACTAAAGGAACTTATCCTTGTCATCAATGTAAGAGATGTAGTAGTGTAACAAAAATACAACCATTTCAACATCCTTGTATGGATTACATCTTTCAGCCCAATTTCTATGCTAATTGCAACACTATGAATATAGTTTATTTGGCCACATGTGCCTTGTGTACAGCCTTCTACGTAGGATTAACTAAGAGGAGGTTACTTGACCGTATATATGACCATCTATACGACATACGTAAACAAGATGAGACCAATGCATTGGCTAAACATATAAAAGACTGTTCCACACACTTTTTTACTTTCAGAGTGTTGCAAGTAGTATTAAATAATAAGAGAGGGGGAGATAATGATAATGTCTTAGCTAAGGCAGAGCTACACTGGATATTGAAGTTAGCAGCCCATTTGCCCCCGGGCATAAATAATTATATATCTATCAAACCAGTGCTAGCAGAGAGGAAATAATATATTTATCTTCTTTTTGCTATTCATCAATTAGACTACCCTCTGGGTCTGTGTTATTATCTATTTGATTTTCCATTAATATTATGACTATTATACACTACATAAACTTATATTTATTTAGCAGAACATGTAGAATTTATTGACATATATTTGTGTTGTGTCTATTCATATAACTCATTGTGAGGTGTTAGTAGAATCATGTAGTTTATACTAGAAGTTAAGCAGTCTACCCATGTGCTGTAACTATATAAGTTTATCATAAAAGTTACATATTTAGAAGAAGTGACTTACATATATATATTTTTACATATTGGCATGTGTTTATATTTCTATGATATCATAACAAGTTATGAAAAATAATATTTTAATAATATTTTAATAGTATTTTTTCTCACCCATCAATATGTCTTTGTGTGTAGTACATAAATGTCATATTTAAATTTATTATTTTTTGCCTATATAGGTAGGCTGTTCAATATATTATGATATGTCTATTGATCACCTACTTTATTCATTTATACATAGGTTATAGATAGGAATATTCACATATTGCACCCTAATGATCAAATGAATAATTGTCAATTCTAGTGTTATTACAAGACTCTCTGCTAGTGTCAGCATTACTCCATGTATAAGCACTACACACTGTCTGATCCTGTTAGGATTAGTGAGCAGTACGTCCTACACCTCTGCTAGTATTACTCCATCTGTAAATACTACACACTCTTTGTACCTATTAGGATTAGTCAGCACTACATCCTACAATTCTGTTAGTATTACTCCATGTGTAAGTACTACAGACTCTCTGCTGTTGTCAGCATTACTCCATGTGTAAGTACTACACACTGTCTGTCCCTGTTAGGACTAGTCAGCACTACGTCCTACACCTCTGCTAGTATTACTCCATGTATAAGTACTACAGACTCTATGCTTGTGTCAGCATTACTCCATGTGTAAGGACTACACTATATTTGTTCCTGTTAGGATTACTCAGCACTACATCCTACACCTCTGCTAGTATTACTCCATGTGTAAGTATTACAGACTCTCCACTAGTGTCAGCATTACTCCATGTGTATGTAATGCACACTGTCTGTTCCTGTTAGAATAAGTCAGCACTGCATCCTACACCTCTGTTAGTATTACTCTGTGTGTAAGTATTACAGACTCTCCGCTAGTGTCAGCATTACTCCATGTGCAAGTACTGAACACTGTCTGTTCCTGTTAGGATAAGTCAGCACTACACCCTACACGTCCGCAAGTATTACGCCATGTGTACATACTACAGACTCTCTGCTAGTGTCAGCATTACTCCATGTGTAAGTATTACACACTCTATGTTCCTGTTAGGATTACACAGCACTATACCCACCCTACACCCCTGCTAGTATTACTCCAAGTGTAAGTACTACAGACTCTCTGCTTGTGTCAACATTACTTCATGTGTAAGTACTACATTATCTTTGTCCCTGTTAGGATTACTCAGCACTACATCCTACATCTCTGGTAGTATTACCCCATGTGTAAGTACTACACACTCTTTGTTCCTGTTAGGATTAGTCAGCTCTACATCCTACAACTTTACTAGTATTAGTCCATGTGTAACAACAACAGACTCTCTGCTTGTGTCAGTATTACTCCATGTGTAAGTGCTACACACTGTCTGTTCCTGTTAGGATTAGTCAGCACTACATTCTACACCTCTGCTAGTATTACTCCATGTGTAAGTACTACATACTCTCTGCTAGGATCAGCATTACTCCATGTGTAAGTAGTACACACTGTCTGTTACTGTTAGGATTAGTCAGCCCTACATCCTACACCACTGCTAGTAATACCCCATGTGTAAGTACTATAGACTCTATGCTTGTGCCAGCATTACTCCTTGTGTATAACTACACTATCTTTGTTCCTGTTAGAATTGCTCAGTACTTCATCCTACACCTCTGCTAGTATTACTCCTTGTGTAAGTACAACAGACTCTCTGCTAATGTCAGCATTACTCCATGTGTAAGTACTACACACTGTCTTCTCTTATTAGGATTACTCAACATTATACCCTACACCTCTGCTAGTATTACTCCATCTTTAAGTACTGCAGACTCACTGCTTGTGTCAGCATTAGTTCATGTGTAAGTACTACATTATCTTTGTTCCTTTTAGGATTACTCAGCATTACATCATACACCTCTGCTTGTATTACTCTATGTGTAAGTACTACAGACTCTTTGCTTGCGTCAGCATTACTCCATGTGTAAGTACTACACTATCTTTGTTCCTGTTAGAATTACTTAGCACTACATCCTATACCTCTGCTAGAATTACTCCATGTGTAAATACGACAGACTCTCTGCTTGTGTCAGCATTACTCCATGTGTAAGTACTACACACTGTCTGTCCCTGTTAGGATTAGTCAGCACTACATCCTACATCTCTGCTAGTATTACTCCATGTGTATGTACTACAGACTCTATGCTTGTGTCAGCATTACTCCATGTGTAAGAACTACACTATCTTTGTTTCTGTTAGGATTACTCAGCACTACATCCTACACCTCTGCTAGTATTACTCCATGTGTAAATATTACAGACTCTCCGCTAATGTCAGCATTACTCCATGTGTAAGTACTGCACACTGTCTGTTCCTGTTAGAATATGTCAGCACTACATCCTACACCTCTGCTAGTATTACTCTATGTGTAATTATTACAGACTCTCCACTAGTGTCAGCATTACTCCATGTGTAAGTACTGCACACTGTCTGTTCCTGTTAGGATAAGTCAGCACTACCACCTACACATCCGCAAGTATAACGCCATGTGTAAGTACTACAGACTCTCTGCTTGTGTCAACATTACTTCATGTGTAAATACTACGTTATCTTTGTCCCTGTTAGGATTACTCAGCACTACATCCTACACCTCTGCTAGTATTACCCCATGTGTAAGTACTACACACTCTTTGTTCCTGTTAGGATTAGTCAGCACTACATCCAATATCTCTGCTAGTATTACTCCATGTGTAAGCACTACAGACTCTCTGCTTATGTCAGCATTACTCCATGTGTAAGTACTACACTATCTCTGTTTCTGTTAGGATTAATCAGCACTAAATCCTACAACTCTGCTAGTATTACTCCATATGTAAGTATTACAGACACTCTGCTTTTGTCAGTATTACTCCATGTGTAAGAGCTACACTAACTTTGTTCCTGTTAGGATTACTCAACACTACATCCTACACCACTGCTAGTATTACTCCATATGTAAGAACTATAAACTCTCTGCTTGTGTCAGCATTACTCCATGTGTAAGAGCTACACTATCTTTGTTCCTTTTAGGATTACTCAGCACTACATCCTACACCTCTATGAGTATTACTCCGTGTGTAAGTACTACAGACTCTCTGCTTGTGTAAGCATTAGATCATGTGTAAGTACTACATTATCTTTGTTCCTGTTAGGATTACTGAGCACTACATCATACACCTCTCCCAGTGTTACTCCATGTGTAAGTACTACAGACTCTCTGCTTGTGTCAGCATTACTCCATGTGTAAGTACTACACTATCTTTATTGCTGTTAGGATTACTCAGCACTACCTATTACACCTCTGTAGTATTACCCCATGTGTAAGTACTACACACTCTTTGTTCCTGTTAGGATTACTCAGCACTACATCCTACACCTTTACTTGTTGTTGTTTGTGTCTTTCGGCTTTTCCCGGTTAGGGCTCACCACAGCGGAACTCCTGTCCGCTAATGATTGGTAGTTGATTTGTACGTACCGGTTGCCCCATTCACGTATGCCTCCACACAGAAGACGCTCCAGCCAAGAATCGAACGGGACAACGTCTTGCTATGAGGCGACAATGCAACCGCAGCACCACCACCGCAGTATTACTCTATTTGTAAGTACTACAGACTCTCTGATTGTGTCAGCATTACTCTGTGTGTAAGTACTTGACACTGTATGTTCCTGTTAAGATTAGTCAGCACTACATCCTACACCTCTGCTAGTATTACTCCATGTGTAAGTACTACAGACTCTCTGCTAATGTCAGCAATTCTCCATGTGTAAGTACTACACTATCTTTGTTCCTGTTACGATTATCAGCACTGCATCCTACACTTCTGCTAGTATTACTCTTTGTGTAAGTACTACAGATTCTCTGCTTGTGTCAGCATTACTCCATGTGCAAGTACTACAATATGTTTGTTCCTCTTAGGATTACTCAGCACTACATCCTACACTTCTTGTAGTATTACTCCATGGCTAAGTACTAAAGACTCTCTGCTAGTGTCAGCATTACTCCATGTGTAAGTACTACACGCTGTCTGTTCCTATTAGGATTAGTCAGCACTACATCCTACACCTGTACTAGTTTTATTCCATGTGTCCATACTACACACTCTTTGTTCCTATTAGGATTAATCAGCACTACATCCTACATCTCTGCTAGTATTACTCCATGGGTAAGTACTACAGACTCTCTGCCTATGTCAGCATTACTCCATGTGTAAGGACTATTCTATCTTTGTTTCTTTTAGGATTAGTCAGCACTAAATCCTACAACTTTGCTAGTATTACTCCATGTGTAAGTACTACAGACTCTCTGCCTGTGTCAGCATTACTAAATGTGTAAGTACTACACTATCTTTGTTCCTGTTAGGATTACTGAGCACTACATCATACACCTCTCCTAGTGTTACTCCATGTGTAAGTACTACAGACTCTCTGCTTGTGTCAGCATTACTCCATGTGTAAGTACTACACTCTGTTCTGGTAAGGATTAGTCAGCCCTACATCCTACACATCTGCTAGTATTACACCATGTGAAAGTACTACAGAGTCTCTGCTAGTGTCAGCATTACTCCATGTGTAAAGTACTGCAAACTGTTCCTGTTAGGATAAGTCAGCAGTACTTCCTACACCTCTGCAAGTATTACTCCATGTGTAAGTACTCTCTGCTTCTGTAAGCATTATATCATGTGTAAGTACTACATTCCTGTTAGGATTACAAAGCACTACGTCATACACCTCTCCTAGTATTACTCCATGTTTAGGTACTACAAACTCTCTACTAGTGTCAGCATTACTCAGTATGTAAGTACTACACACTGTCTGTTCCTGTTAGGATTAGTCAGCACTACATCCTACACCTCTGCTAGAATTACTCCATGTGTAAGCAATACAGGCTCCCTGCTAGTGTCAGCATTACTCCATGTGTAAGTACAACACACTGTCTGTTCCTGTTAGGATTACTCAGCACTACACCCTACATCTCTGCTAGTATTACTCTGTGTATAAGTATTACAGACTCTCTCCTCATGTCAACATTACTCCATGTGTAAGTACTACTCACTTTTTCTTCCTGTTAGGATTACTCAGCACTACATCCTACATCTCTGCTAGTATTACCCCATGTGTAAGTACTACACACTCTTTGTTCCTCTTAGGATTAGTCAGCTCTACATCCTACACCTTTACTAGTATTAGTCCATGTGTAAGAACAACAGACTCTCTGCTTGTGTCAGCATTACTCCATGTGTAAGTACTACACACTGTCTGTTCCTGTTAGGATTAGTCAGCACTAAATTCTACACCTCTGCTAGTATTACTCCATGTGTAAATACTACATACTCTCTGCTAGGATCAGCATTACTCCATGTGTAAGTAGTACGCACTGTCTGTTACTGTTAGGATTAGTCAGCCCTACATCCTACACCACTGCTAGTATTACCCCATGTGTAAGTACTACAGACTCTATGCTTGTGCCAGCATTACTCCTTGTGTGGAACTACACTATCTTTGTTCCTGTTAGGATTGCTCAGTACTTCATCCTACACCTCTGCTAGTATTACTCCTTGTGTAAGTACAACAGACTCTCTGCTAATGTCAGCATTACTCCATGTGTAAGTACTACACACTGTCTTCTCCTATTTGGATTACTCAGCATTATACCCTACACCTCTGCTAGTATTACTCCATCTGTAAGTACTACAGACTCCCTGCTTGTGTCAGCATTAGTTCATGTGTAAGTACTACATTATCTTTGTTCCTTTTAGGATTACTCAGCATTACATCATACACCTCTGCTTGTATTACTCTATGTGTAAGTACTACAGACTCTTTGCTTGTGTCAGCATTATTCCATGTGTAAGTACTACACTATCTTTGTTCCTGTTAGAATTACTTAGCACTACATCCTATACCTCTGCTAGAATTACTCCATGTGTAAGTACGACAGACTCTCTGCTTGTGTCAGCATTACTCCATGTGTAAGTACTGCACACTGTCCCTGTTAGGATTAGTCAGCACTACATCCTACATCTCTGCTAGTATTACTCCATGTGTATGTACTACAGACTCTATGCTTGTGTCAGCATTACTCCATGTGTAAGAACTATACTATCTTTGTTTCTGTTAGGATTACTCAGCACTACATCCTACACCTCTGCTAGTATTACTCCATGTGTAAGTATTACAGACTCTCCGCTAGTGTCAGCATTACTCCATGTGTAAGTACTGCACACTGTCTGTTCCTGTTAGGATAAGTCAGCACTACCCCCTACACATCCGCAAGTATTACGCCATGTGTAAGTACTACAGACTCTCTGCTTGTGTCAACATTACTTCATGTGTAAGTACTACACTATATTGGTTCTTGTAAGGATTACTCAGCACTACATCCTACACCTCTACTAGTATTACTCCATGTGTAAGTACTACAGACTCTCTGGTTGTGACGGTATTACTTCATGTGTAAATACTACATTATCTTTGTCCCTGTTAGGATTACTCAGCACTACATCCTACACCTCTGCTAGTATTACCCCATTTATTGGGTTTATTGGTCTTTATTTCTTCTTTTGCCTTGTGTATTGGTGCTATGGATTCGGGCAGTTCCATTATGGATGGTAACGGCACCGGCGTTACAGTAGTTGCCGGTGAACTTTCACAGCTTACGGGCCAGCTCACCCAGTTGGTACAGTTGCTTACCCCCATTGGATTGGGGCTTCAAACTGTTATTCACAATCAACAAGAAGTGTTGAAAGCAGTCGGTATACGTTCCTGTCCATTGCCTGTGATTTCCCCCGTACATGCTGACGCAAGTGGTTTGGGTCAGAGGAGACGAAGGGATGTAACTGATAATACGGAAGTTGCAGAGCTTACGGATACACCAGTGTTACTCAGGGACGATTTACCTGGATCTTCCATTCCCTGTTATCAGCCAGTTACAACTAACGAGCCTCCATCTACTTCGGCTTCATTTTTGGACTGGGTTAATTCCAAACCTTCCTTCATATCTGCAGGCTATCAACCGAACAATTCCACCGAGAGATACTCGTTTGACGAGAATATCCATTTTTTAGAAGACACCTTATACAGGTACAAGAGTTTGGTCTTGGACAATATATATCTGACCGAATGTATAAACAAGGGCATTGTGCCCAAGGGTTTAAGGGTACACAAGTACCCAAACAATGTGTTAGGTGGAAGTGAATTTCATCTTGAGTTGATTCAAGCATTTGACAGGTGTGGGTTTGATATAATGAGGGCTATCATTAAGAAAAATGAAAAAGATATTAATGGACTCTCTGAACAAATTTTTAAAAGCAATGATGCTATAACTAGTGATTTACTATTTTCTGTGCAATCACACAATGTTAAATATTATGATATTCGTAAAAATATTGACAAACATTGTGACACCATCATAAAAAGAAAGTTCAATAAGCTGAACAGGGATCTCAGGGAATATAGGGAGGGGCGACAGTATCCTTATCCACCTCACCCTAGGGGTATGAATCTACAGGTCCCTGAGTTACACCGGAGTTCCGGTCCTAGAGCTGAAATGGCATTACCAACAACAGGGGAGGGTGAGGACAATGATCCTATCGATATACTTGGGCAAACAGATGAGAGTTTTTTACCCAGAAGATCCGAACGTATTCGGAACCAACAAGGGGGACAAACTCTCCCAGTTTATCCGATTTTTTTCCCAAGGCAGGGACAATCAAGTGCAGGGGAGAGGGAGGAGCAGGAATCAAGCCTGGCAATAGATAAGAGTATTACTGTTACAAGCATAGGTGCGTACCAATTACACAGTAAGATGGGTTATCACATTTACAATTACAGTGAAGTATCTGTAACTGAAGCTTGTTTTGATTTATTTACAAAAGGTTTTAAATTTGTTCCTGCTAGAGGTAGCCAATTGGTTAATTGTATTCTTGACCTTAAAATGCTTATTCGGAAATTAAACCTTCAACATTTATTTGGTTATGGCCCTGTTGCTCCAAGTATGTTTTTGAAAAAGTCTAGTGTATTTAACCCTCTGTTACACCCCCAGTTAAGTAATTTAGAGTATAGAATTGAAAGGGAAATACGTAAGGAACTAGGTCAGGTACGTTTTGAATACAATTTAAGTGATGAGGAAAATACAGTTTTGTATGATCTAGCACACAACCACTCCATCCGGGTGATGCAACCGGATAAGGGAGGGGGTACTGTTTTTATGAGCCAGCTTCTATACGAAAGCAAAATGGGGGAAATTTTATTTGACACTAACAACTACACTGCTACATCTATTCAAGAGATATACCTCTCATACAAAAAGATTGATTTATCTATCAAGGATTTGTTAGACCAGGAGGTCATTGAATTTGATACCTTCTCTTTTTTAGAAAATATTCATCCCAAAGTACCCACTATCTTTGGGGTGCCTAAAATACACAAATGTATCGAAGATCCACCATTACGGCCTATTGTGGCCGCACAAGGCTCGAAGACCCATTCAATAGCAAAATTTCTAGATTGGAAGCTTAAACAGGTTTGGGGGAAAGAGTCTTATCTCATCAAAGACTCTTGGGAATTCTTGCGGAGAGTAACCAATGAGTTGTACAGGCCTAATCTCACGTTTTTAACAATAGACATCGTGGATCTCTTTTCAGTAATCCCCACTGATGTGGGACTGGAATGGTTAGAGGAGGCTTTATGGGAGTGCCCTGGGATTACTGGTAATGATGTAAATATGATTATGACTCTGTTAGAGTTGGTATTACAAAACAATTACATATGTTATGCTGGTGAATACTTTAAACAAATTACTGGGGTGTCAATGGGGGCTAATTTTGCTCCAACCTATGCAGATATAATCATGGCCGTCTGGGAGAAGAAATTTGTCCACAACATTGGTTTTGAAAAATACTGGAATCATTATTCCAGATTCCTGGACGACATTTGCATTTTTTGGGTTGGTCCGATTGAGACCATTCAGGAGTTTATCACCTACATAAGGGGTACTACCACCTTTTTAAACTTTACTTACGAGACATCTGTGGATTCCGTCCACTATCTAGATGTGACTATTAGTAAAGAAACAGCAGGGTTTACCTCTACAGTGTATAGAAAGCCAACTTTTTCAAATAGTTATTTGCATTTTTCAAGTTCACACCCAGAGTTTCAAAAGAGGGGTATTATCAAGGGACAGTTTGTCAGGGCCTCACGAATGACATCCCAGGACCACCAATTCAACATTGAATGTGACAAGCTTACTAATATGTTTACGGACAGGGGGTATCCTGTAACCATGATCAATTCAGTTAAGGAAGAAGTTTTGAAAGGTAGACCTACAAGATTTAAGCCTATTTTGGGGCAAGAGTATTTAGTCACTGAGCAGGGCAATAGTAATTTTAATGGTGATGGACACCAGTTATTGTTCATTACAGAATACAGTGGCAATGTTGGAATGCTTCGTAGGATTATTGACAGGGAATTTAAATCCTTTCAGGAATTTACAGACCTTAATGGATTTAAGACTATAACCCTTAAAACTGTATACAAAAAAGGTTTCAACATCAAGAGAATTTTAGAGAAGGGTTCTACACAACACCAACTTGAATACCCCCGTAAGGGCACTTACAAGTGTGGAAGGTGTTCTCAGTGCAAACATATGTTTAACAAAGAGTCTGTTTATTTGGAAAGTAGAAACAGGAAAATCAGTTCAAAAAGTTTTTACAATTGTCTTTCCTATGGGGTTGTTTATCTGGCAGTGTGCCAGTCATGCCAGGCATTTTATGTGGGGAAGACCAAAAGACAACTCCGTAGAAGGGTGTATGAGCACCTTTATGACATACAGAAGTGTGACAGAAATAATGCACTTTACAAGCATCTTACTGTATGCCCTGAAGCGACCTTTACTTTTTTTGTCTTGGATTCCGTTTCTCAGGATGCCAGGGGTGGACCATGGGAGGTACTATTATCCCATAGAGAGACACACTGGCAAATTCTTTTGGAATCTAATAGATTCCTTGGGCTCAATGAAGCGATATCCATTGTCCCATATTTAAGGGCGGGAGACTTAAACCTCGACACGGCTATTAATAGGACGTGCTGGAGGGATAGATTCATCACCCAAAGACTCCCTATGCTGTGGAATAAAATCCCGGTATATGTGAGGCAGAGCACCTCGCTGGCCTTGTTCAAGAGAAATCTTGACCAATGGATGGGAGATCGCAGATATACCCCAGGGATTACCTCAGTGTCACTGCTCAACAGAGGCACAGCAAAATAATGGGTATAGTTCCCCATACTAAAGGGGTGGCGTAAGCCACAAAACTATGGGCTAGGCTTGTAAATGCCCTCGGGCAGATAGCCTAGTATGAACCTATGAACCTATAAAGTTAAAATCTGACAGGATCTAATTTTTCAATTTTTTAATATGTAACATATCAAGAATGTCTTAATACATAATATTTTTAATAAACATTATGGTTACAAAATATTTTAAAGATTTTGACAACATTTTATGTTATGTAAAACGATTTTAACAGGTGTTTTTAACCTAGAGGGTTTGATGCATTTAAATATATGTACACTGAATTTGTAGATTGGATGCTTGTGTCTTTAAGTTTGATTCATCAATTATTTCATTAGTGTTAAGTGATGTGTTTTTGAGTATTTATATCTGTGGGATCCAATCTGATTTTGTCTGATGAAGTCATATTATTGATGAAAACGTTTGTAATATACTGTTGGCGTTAGCGTTGCAATAAATTCATTTGTTATTCGAGCTTGGAGCCTTATTGTGAGCTGCTTATTACCGTATCACTAAACCCGTGGAGTCTGCTTTTGAACATTTATTGGGTTTATTGGTCTTTATTTCTTCTTTTGCCTTGTGTATAAGTACTACACTATCTTTGTTCCTGTTAGAATTACTTAGCACTACATCCTATACCTCTGCTAGAATTACTCCATGTGTAAGTACGACAGACTCTCTGCTTGTGTCAGCATTACTCCATGTGTAAGTACTGCACACTGTCCCTGTTAGGATTAGTCAGCACTACATCCTACATCTCTGCTAGTATTACTCCATGTGTATGTACTACAGACTCTATGCTTGTGTCAGCATTACTCCATGTGTAAGAACTATACTATCTTTGTTTCTGTTAGGATTACTCAGCACTACATCCTACACCTCTGCTAGTATTACTCCATGTGTAAGTATTACAGACTCTCAGCTAGTGTCAGCATTACTCCATGTGTAAGTACTGCACACTGTCTGTTCCTGTTAGAATATGTCAGCACTACATCCTACACCTCTGCTAGTATTACTCTATGTGTAATTATTACAGACTCTCCACTAGTGTCAGCATTACTCCATGTGTAAGTACTGCACACTGTTCCTGTTAGGATAAGTCAGCACTACCCCCTACACATCCGCAAGTATTACGCCATGTGTAAGTACTACAGACTCTCTGCTTGTGTCAACATTACTTCATGTGTAAGTACTACACTATATTGGTTCTTGTAAGGATTACTCAGCACTACATCCTACACCTCTACTAGTATTACTCCATGTGTAAGTACTACAGACTCTCTGGTTGTGACGGTATTACTTCATGTGTAAATACTACATTATCTTTGTCCCTGTTAGGATTACTCAGCACTACATCCTACACCTCTGCTAGTATTACCCCATGTGTAAGTACTACACACTATTTGTTCCTGTTAGGATTAGTCAGCACTACATCCAATATCTCTGCTAGTATTACTCCATGTGTATGTACTACAGACTCTCTGCTTATGTCAGCATTACTACATGTATAAGTACTACACTATCTCTGTTTCTGTTAGGATTAATCAGCACTAAATCCTACAACTCTGCTAGTATTACTCCATATGTAAGTATTACAGACTCTCAGCTTTTGTCAGTATTACTCCATGTGTAAGAGCTACACTAACTTTGTTCCTGTTAGGATTACTCAACAGTACATCCTGCACCTCTGCTAGTATTACTCCATATGTTAGAACTACAAACTCTCTGCTTGTGTCAGCATTACTCCATGTGTAAGAGCTACACTATCTTTGTTCCTTTTAGGATTACTCAGCACTACATCCTACACCTCTATGAGTATTACTCCGTGTGTAAGTACTACAGACTCTCTGCTTGTGTAAACATTAGATCATGTGTAAGTACTACATTATCTTTTTTCCTGTTAGGATTACTGAGCACTACATCATACACCTCTCCTAGTGTTACTCCATGTGTAAGTACTACAGACTCTCTGCTTGTGTCAGCATTACTCCATGTGTAAGTACTACACTATCTTTATTGCTGTTAGGATTACTCAGCACTCCCTATTACACCTCTGTAGTATTACCCCATGTGTACGTACTACACACTCTTTGTTCCTGTTAGGATTACTCAGCACTACATCCTACACCTTTACTTGTTGTTGTTTGTGTCTTTCAACCTTTCCCGGTTAGGGTTCACCACAGCGGAACTCCTATCCGCTACTGATTGGTAGTGGATTTGTACATACCGGGTTACCAGTCCTGACGCACAACGTTCAACGAAGGCATGCCCCATTCACGTATGCCTCCACACAGAAGACGCTCTAGCCGAGAATCGAACGGGACAACGTCTTGCTATGAGGCGACAACGCTACCGCAGCACCACCACCGCAGTATTACTCTATTTGTAAGTACTACAGACTATCTGCTTGTGTCAGCATTACTCTATGTGTAAGTACTTGACACTGTATGTTCCTGTTAAGATTAGTCAGCACTACATCCTACACCTCTGCTAGTATTACTCCATGTGTAAGTACTACAGACTCTCTGCTAATGTCAGCATTTCTCCATGTGTAAGTACTACACTATCTTTGTTCCTGTTACGATTATCAGCACTACATCCTACACTTCTGCTAGTATTACTCTTTGTGTAAGTACTACAGACTCTCTGCTTGTGTCAGCATTACTCCATGTGCAAGTACTACAATATGTTTGTTCCTCTTAGGATTACTCAGCACTACATCCTACACCTCTTCTAGTATTACTCCATGGCTAAGTACTAAAGACTCTCTGCTAGTGTCAGCATTACTCCATGTATAAGTACTACACACTGTCTGTTCCTTTTAGGATTAGTTAGCACTACATCCTACACCTGTACTAGTTTTACTCCATGTGTCCATACTACACAATCTTTGTTCCTATTAGGATTAGCCAGCACTACGTCCTACATCTCTGCTAGTATTACTCCATGGGTAAGTACTACAGACTCTCTCCCTATGTCAGCATTACTCCATGTGTAAGGACTATACTATCTTTGTTTCTTTTAGGATTAGTCAGCACTAAATCCTACAACTTTGCTAGTATTACTACATGTGTAAGTACTACAGATTCTCTGCTTGTGTCAGCATTACTAAATGAGTAAGTACTACACTATCTTTGTTCCTGTTAGGATTACTCAGCACTACATTCTACACCTCTGCTAGTATAACTCCATGTGTAAGTACTACAGACTCTCTGCTAGTATCAGTATTACTGCATGTGTGTGTACTACACTCTGTTCTGGTAAGGATTAGTCAGCCCTACATCCTACACGTCTTCTAGTATTACACCATGTGAAAGTACTACAGAGTCTCTGTTAGTGTCAGCATTACTCCATGTGTAAAGTACTGCACACTGTTCCTGTTAGGATAAGTCAGCAGTACTTCCTATACCTCTGCAAGTATTACTCCATGTGTAAGTACTACAGACTCTCTGCTTGTGTAAGCATTATATCATGTGTAAGTACTACGGTATATTTGTTCCTGTTAGGATTACAAAGCACTACATCATACACCTCTCCTAGTATTACTCCATGTGTCCATACTACACACTCTTTGTTCCTATTAGGATTAGTCAGCACTACATCCTACATCTCTGCTAGTATTACTCCATGGGTAAGTACTACAGACTCTCTCCCTATGTCAGCATTACTCCGTGTGTAAGGACTATACTATCTTTGTTTCTTTTAGGATTAGTCAGCACTAAATCCTACAACTTTGCTAGTATTACTACATGTGTAAGTACTACAGATTCTCTGCTTGTGTCAGCATTACTAAATGAGTAAGTACTACACTATCTTTGTTCCTGTTAGGATTACTCAGCACTACATTCTACACCTCTGCTAGTATAACTCCATGTGTAAGTACTACAGACTCTCTGCTAGTATCAGCATTACTGCATGTGTATGTACTACACTCTGTTCTGGTAAGGATTAGTCAGCCCTACATCCTACACGTCTGCTAGTATTACACCATGTGAAAGTACTACAGAGTCTCTGCTAGTGCCAGCATTACTCCATGTGTAAAGTACTGCACACTGTTCCTGTTAGGATAAGTCAGCAGTACTTCCTACACCTCTGCAAGTATTACTCCATGTGTAAGTACTACAGACTCTCTGCTTGTGTAAGCATTAGATCATGTGTAAGTACTACGTTATATTTGTTCCTGTTAGGATTACAAAGCACTACATCATACACCTCTCCTAGTATTACTCCATGTTTAGGTACTACAGACTCTCTACTAGTGTCAGCATTACTCTGTATGTAAGTACTACACACTGTCTGTTCCTGTTAGGATTAGTCAGCCCTATATCCTACACGTCCGCTAGTATTACACTATGTGAAAGTACTACAGAGTCTCTGCTAGTGTCAGCATTACTCCATGTGTAAAGTACTGCACACTGTTCCTGTTAGGATAAGTCAGCAGTACTTCCTACACCTCTACAAGTATTACTCCATGTGTAAGTACTACAGACTCTCTGCTTGTGTAAGCATTAGATCATGTGTAAGTACTACGTTATATTTTTTCCTGTTAGGATTACAAAACACTACATCATACACCTCTCCTAGTATTACTCCATGTTTAGGTACTACAGACTCTCTACTAGTGTCAGCATTACTCCGTATGTAAGTACAACACACTGTCTGTTCCTGTTAGGATTACTCAGCACTACACCCTACATCTCTGCTAGTATTACTCTGTGTATAAGTATTACAGACTCTTTCCTCGTGTCAGCATTACTTCATGTGTAAGTACTACTCACTTTTTCTTCCTGTTAGGATTACTCAGCACTACATCCTACACCTCTGCTAGAATTACTCCATGTGTAAGTGCTGCAGACTCTCTGCTAGTGTCAGCATTACTCCATGTGTAAGTACTACACACTCTTTTTCCTGTTAGGATTACTCAGCACTACATCCTACACCTTTACTAGTATTAGTCCATGTGTAAGAACAACAGACTCTCTGCTTGTGTCAGCATTACGCCATGTGTAAGTACTAGACACTGTATCTTCCTGTTAAGATTTGTCAGCACTACATCCTAAACCTCTGCTAGTATTACTCCATATGTAAGTACTACAGACTCTCTGCTAGTAGCAGTATTTTTCCATGTGTAACTACTGCACACCATCTGTTCCTGTTAGGTGTAGTCAGCCATACATGCATCACCTCTGCTAATATTACTCCATATGTAAGTACTACAGACTCTCTGCAAGTGCATTACTCCATGTGTAAGAACTACACACTATCTGTTCGTGTTAAGATTAGTCAGCACTACATCCTACACCTCTGCTAGTATTACTCCATGTGTAAATACTAAACATTCTTTGTCCTGTTAGGATTAGTCAGCACTACACCCTACACCTCTGCTAGTATTACACCATGTGTAAGTACTACAGACTATCTGCTAATGTCAGCATTACTCCATGTGTAAGTACTACACACTGTCTGTCTCTGTTAGGACTAGTCAGCACTACGTCCTACACCTCTACTAGTATTACTCCATGTGTAAGTACTACAGACTCTATACTTGTGTCAGCATTACTCCATGTGTAAGAACTACACTATATTTGTTCCTGTTAGGATTACTCAGCACTACATCCTACACCTCTGCTAGTATTACTCCATGTGTAAGTATTACAGACTCTCCGCTAGTGTCAGCATTACTCCATGTGTAAGTACTGCACACTGTCTGTTCCTGTTAGACTAAGTCAGCACTATATCCTACACCTCTGCTAGTATTACTCTATGTGTAAGTTTTACAGACTCTCCGCTAGTGTCAGCATTACTCCATGTGTAAGTACTGAACACTGTCTGTTCCTGTTAGGATAAGTCAGCACTACACCCTACACGTCCGCAAGTATTACACCATGTGTACATACTACAGACTCTCTGCTAGTGTCAGCATTACTCCATGTGTAAGTATTACACACTCTATGTTCCTGTTAGGATTACTCAGCACTACATCCTACACCTCTGCTAGTATTACTCCATGTGTAAGTATTACAGACTCTCCTCTAGTGTCAGCATTACTCCATGTGTAAGTACTGCACACTGTCTGTTCCTGTTAGAATATGTCAGCACTACATCCTACACCTCTGCTGCTAGTATTACTCCATGTGTAAGTATTACAGACTCTCCGCTAGTGTCAGCATTACTCCATGTGTAAGTACTGCACACTGTCTGTTCCTGTTAGAATATGTCAGCACTACATCCTACACCTCTGCTAGTATTACTCTATGTGTAATTATTACAGACTCTCTACTAGTGTCAGCATTACTCCATGTGTAAGTACTGCACACTGTCTGTTCCTGTTAGGATAAGTCAGCAGTACTTCCTGCACCTCTGCAAGTATTACTCCATGTGTAAGTACTACACACTGTCTGTTCCTGTTAGGATTAGTCAGCACTACACTCTACACGTCTGCTAGTATTACGCCATGTGTAAGTACAACAGACTCTCTGCTACTGTCAACATTACTCCATGTGTAAGTATTACACACTCTATGTTCCTGTTAGGATTACAAAGCACTATACCCTACACCCCTGCTAGTATTACTCCAAGTGTAAGTACTACAGACGCCCTGCTTGTGTCAACATTACTTCATGTGTAAGTACTACATTATCTATGTCCCTGTTAGGATTACTCAGCAATGCATCCTACATCTCTGCTAGTATTACCCCATGTGTAAGTACTGCACACTCTTTGTTCCTGTTAGGATTAGTCAGCTCTACATCCTACACCTTTACTAGTATTAGTCCATGTGTAAGAACAACAGACTCTCTGCTTGTGTCAGCATTACTCCATGTGTAAGTACTACACACTGTCTGTTCCTGTTAGGATTAGTCAGCACTACATTCTACACCTCTGCTAGTATTACTCCATGTGTAAGTACTACATACTCTCTGCTAGGATCAGCATTACTCCATGTGTAAATATTACATACTCTCTGCTCCTGTTAGGATTACTCAGCACTATACCCTACACATCTGCTAGTATTACTCCATGTTTAAGTACTACAGACTCTCTGCTTAGTAGTAGTTCACGTGTAAGTACTAAATTATCTTGGTTCCTCTTAGGATTATTCAGCACTGCATCATACACCTCTGCTAGTATTCCTCAATGTGTAAGTACTACAGACCCTCTAATTATGTCAGCATTACTCCAGGTGTAAGTACAGCACTATCTTTGTTCCTGTTAGGATTAGTCAGCACTACATCCTACAATTCTGCTAGTATTACTCCATGTGTAAGTACTACAGACTCTCTGCTTGTGTCAGCATTACTCCATGTGTAAGTACTACACTATCTTTGTTCCTGTTAGGATTACTCAACACGACATACTACACCTCTACTAGTATTACTCAATGTTTAACTACTACAGACTCTCTGCTTGTCTCAGCATTACTCCATGTGTAAGTAATACACTATCTTTGTTCCTGTTTGGATTACTTAGCACTACATTCTATATCTCTGCTAAAACTACTCAGCACTACAGCCAACACATCTGCTAGTATTATTCCATGTGTAAGCACTACATACTCTCTGTTTATGTCAGCATGACTCCATGTGTAAGTACTACACTATCTTTACTTCTGCTAGGATTAGTCAGCACTAAATCCTACAACTCTGCTGGTATTACTCCACGTGGAAATACTACAGACTCTGTGCTTGTGTCTACATTACTCCATATGCAAGAACTACACTATCTTTGTTTCTGTTAGGATTACTCAGCACTACACCCTACTCCTCTGCTAGTATTATGCCATGTTTAAGTACTACAGACTCTTTCCTCCTGTTAGGATTAGTCAGCACTACACCCTACACCTCTGCTAGTATTACACCATGTGTAAGTACTACAGACTCTCTGCTAGTGTCAGCATTACTCCATGTGTAAGTATTGCACACTGTCTCTTCCTGTTAGGATTACTCAGCACTATACCCTACACCTCTGCTAGTATCACTCCATGTATAAGCACTACAAACTCTCTGCTTGTGTCAGCATTACTCATTGTGTAAGTACTACATTATCTTTGTTCCTGTTAGGATTACTCAGCACTGCATCCTACATCTCTGCTAGTATTACCCCATGTGTAAGTAGTACTCACTCATTGTTCCTGTTAGGATTAGTCAGCACTACATCCTACATCTCTGCTAGTATTACTCCATGAGTAAGTACCAAAGACTCTCTGCTTGTGTCAACATTACTCCATGTGTAAGTACTACAGTATATTTGTTCCTCTTAGGAATACTCAGCACTACATCCTGCACCTCTGCTATTATTACTCTATGTCTAAGTACTACAGAGTCTTTGCTAGTGTCAGCATTACACCATGTGTAAGTACTACACACTATCTGTGCCTGTTAGGATTAGTCAGCACTACATCCTACATCTCTGCTAGTATTACTCCATGTGTAAGTACTACACTATTTTTACCTCTGTTAGAATTAGCCAGCACTAAATCCTACAACTCTGCTAGTATTACTCCATGTGTAAGTACTACAGACTCTATGCTGTGTCAGGATTACTCTCTGTGTAAGAACTACACTATCTTTCATCCTGTTAGGAGTACTCAGCACTATATCCTACACCTCTGCTAGTATTACTACATATGTAAGTGCTACAGATTCTCTGCTAGTGTCAGCATTACTCCATGTGTAAGTACTACACACTTTATGTTCCAGTGAGGATTAGTCAGCACTACATTCTACACCTCTGCTAGTATTACTCCATGTGTAAGTATTACAGACTCTCCGCTAGTGTCAGCATTACTTCATGTGTAAGTACTGCACACTGTCTGTTCCTGTTAGAATAAGTCAGCACTACATACTACACCTCTGCTAGTATTACTCTATGTGTAAGTATTACAGACTCTCCGCTAGTGTCGGCATTACTCCATGTGTAAGTACTGAACACTGTCTGTTCCTGTTAGGATAAGTCAGCACTACACCCTACACATCCACAAGTATTATGCCATGTGTACATACTACAGACTCTCTGCTAGTGTCAGCATTACTCCATGTGTAAGTATTACACACTCTCTGTTCCTGTTAGGATTACTCAGCACTATACCCTACACCCTGCTAGTATTACTCCAAGTGTAAGTACTAGAGACTCTCTGCTTGTGTCAACATTACTTCATGTGTCAGTACTACACTATCTTTGTTCCTGTTAGGATTACTCAGCACTACATCCTACACCTCTGCTAGTATTACTTCATGTGTAAGTACTACAGACTCCCTGGTTGTGTCAGTATTACTTCAGGTGTAAGTACTACATTATCTTTGTCCCTGTTAGGATTACTCAGCACTACATCCTACAGCTCTGCTAGTATTACTCCATGTGTAAGTACTACTGAACTATTCCGTTACTTTAAAGTCTGAGGTTAATACAGGATTAGAAATTACACAAGACACCAAGGCTCAAACTTAACACTTTATTAAACAAAAACTTACTAAATAAACAGTAAAACTAATACTAAATAAACAGAAAAACTAATAGATCATGTACTTACAAGCATATGCATAAACAAAATCATCTTTGCCACTGATAGGGAGACTTCAGTCCTATCCAGTGCAGCTATCTGTTCAGTCAAGGCAAGGCCGACACTGGCAAAATGGCTCTAAGCTCAGTTCAGGCTGGTGCTGTGATCAAATCCGGATGATGATGATTTTCATTTTAGCCTTTGAGCTTTTTATAGTCTTGAACAAACAACAGGGTCAACAGGGTCAACTAATGACATATTGATCACAAGCTCATCATGAGTTGATGGAATATTGTAGAAAATATGACATTACAAGCTCACCATGAAAATTACAGATCATTTCCTAAGTTGTAAACAAGTTTCGTAATGTCTGGTCCTATGCCTTACTTCCCTTTTTCAAAGAACAGTTAGCTCACAAACTTGTGATATAGTTCCTCCTTGAAATCCCCTCATTCTGGTAAGCATCTTTTAAGCTGATAAACAACTTATAGGTTAACAAAAGTTCAGTAATACCAGTAATCAGTGAGCAAGGACTGCTCTTAAGCATATTGTATTGTTACAATATTAGCAGCATATAGTGAGGTAGTGGCATGTCAGATCTAGCAATAATCAATCTAGCAATAATTAAACATACACAGTGATATGTGGCTCGAGGCATAACAAAAACTGGTAGACTTTGTGGATCCGTCACAGGCCACCCCTTGCATCGAGCAACGTACACTGTGTATCCCTTATAAGAGTTAAAACTGACAACATCAATTTGTATCTTCTCATCACTTTACAGTAAATGCAGCATGATATTAAGCAAAATAACACTGAAACTATTGTGGTTAAAAGCAAAGGATGCAATAACAAATTAAACCACACTGAAGCCTTAGATGACCACATAAAAATATCATACCAATGCGAAACAGTTATATCCTGTATTTCATTTGCAATTTTTACAATGGTACCTTTGTCTTTAATCATTTTAATCATTGTTTGATGTGCATCAATTAGTGTTTTATTTAAAAGTTGCAATACTGTTTGTCCTTCCTGCTTAATCTGTTGAAAGTCCGGGTGGACTAGAGATGGCCATCTGAAAGTGTGTAATGGTTCTATGCTAGTATTAAATGTGAAGTCCATCCATCTAGTCAGTCTAATAAGTTCTCCAGTACAAAAATCAATAATTGCATGGATATTACTTTTACCAGTTGTGATTATCCCATCATTCCAGGCTAATTTACAGGAAGATGTCACACAAACAGTGGTATCATTTAGTTGGTAGATGTCCGTATCATTTACTACATACCTGTGCCAGGTGCATTCCCCAGTTCCATTATGTAAGCATGGGTGAGGCTTCCTTTTCACCATCATGCATACCCACCCCTGGGGTCAGGTCTCACAACCTGCCAAATCAATGGGTACATCACTATAATCAATCAAAGTAGACTCAATTTGAGGTACCCACCAATTATTTCCAAATTGCAAGGGCAATGTAACAAATGGACAGACCTGCTTTGTTCCTTTTTTACTAGCAAGATAGTCAAAAATCAGTATACAAGACTTATTTTCACATACAAAATCTATTGGCTTTAACCAATGATATAGCTGCAGTTCCTTTTGCCAATGGGCTGCCTTTTTAGCCCCCCAAGTTTGAGTGAATTGCAAATATTGCTGGTTGGCAGCCAATTGAGATAAGATGCAAAAGGTCTGATTTACTTCTGCTGTGAAGTTATTTAAAATCTGTTCTGTATATGTATTTGTATGTTCAATCCACCCCCACAAGACAGTTTGAGTTAAAATACCATCTACAGTTCTTTGTCCCAGCTCGGGATCATGGTCTGCTAGTAGCTTAATGGCCACATTTAGGTCAGTGCCCAAACGACTCAATTTGCTTTGTAGGATATCTATATCTACACTCTTTAGGAATCCAGTCCCTGTTCCGACTGCACCTAATGCAGTACCAAGAATACCTGTAACATCATGTTTATTCCTTTTATATTTGTAATGTCTGTATTTGATATGCAAAGAATTAACCGGCCATAATTGTAGTTTTACAATGTGGGTACCTCTTAGTAATATCAACTGCTGACATGTTAACTATCATTTTAATACGTTGTATAACTCTAGCACTACTTACAGTTTTACATCCTCT
The DNA here is from genome assembly GCF_019279795.1 of Protopterus annectens. NCBI lineage: Eukaryota > Metazoa > Chordata > Ceratodontiformes > Protopteridae > Protopterus > Protopterus annectens. The sequence continues at coordinate 899,604,606 of NC_056733.1, forward strand.
TGTATACCTTACCACATGTCCCAAACCATCAAATACAGTTGAACTATTGTCCATGGCATATATTTCCAAACTCGGAGATAGGGTTTCCGTGGTGTCATTTTCCCTTTGAAGTTCAGCTATGCAGGAGGAATCTAATGGAGACTTGGCTAGTGGAAATCCTGACTCACTTAGCCTTTGGTATAAACCTCCAAAAGGGTTGGAAACACATTTTTCAGGATGTCTATCACAGTTCAGTCTACATACAGTTGTAATTTTCTCCGTCTGAATGATGTTCCAAGTTAAGGCAGGTTTAGGTGTCACCGCATATAGATGATCTCCCACTTTCCAATAAAAGTCACAGTCCGCCGTTAAATTTGCAACATCTTCCTCTTCAAATAGAGGGATAGGATCAAGACAGTCATATGGTCCATCTAAGTGTTGTCGTCTGAAAAGGTTGGCGCCTTCCCAAACAGTGGCAATAATCTATGAAGAGGAAAGTACAATGGTTGTTTAGCAGAATCAAGTAATACTAAAACAGTATCACCAGGTCCATCACAAATCACAGTCCCATGTTCATTTGGTTGATTGGGTGTGGTCACCATAACTTTCATTCCCAGCCATTTGCTTGGTTTAGTATCACAGTCTTGTAGTAAAATAATAGCATCTTGATGCATACAAATTTCTACTAAAGGTTGTCCTTTTTGAATCATCTGTGTCTTGTTATCTAAATTGATAGACTTCACTATCACTTCTCGTTCTGGCTCCCATAATGTAAAAACCTCCCAACTTTCTCCTAATAGTCCTTTTTGCCCCCAGTGCCAATTTTCTGGGAGAAAGAGTTTCCAACCTGTCTCAACTAATAATATATTTTGTGCTGGCACTCTTTGTTCAGTCAATGCACATAGCCAGAACCGAGTTTGATCAGTATTTGTCAAAAGAGGGTATATGGCATTTGGGTTCAGCTTTTCTAGTTTTAAAATACAACAGTTGGACCGAACGTAATTCATATGCATTTGCAAAGGGGTTCCTTGATGCTTTCGAGGCCTATTATTCAGCTGGCTCACAGCTAATTCTAATACCTTTGCCCAGCCTCGTAATGTTCCATCATTTGTATTCTTTCGGATTTGTTCTTTAAGTAGCCCATTATACCTTTCAATCAAACCAGCAGCTTGGTTATGCAGCACCCATCGAACTCCATTTTCCTTTGCCCATTCTTGAACCTCTGCTCCGATAAAGTGGCTGCCTTGGTCACTTTGGATTTCACTGGGAATCCCATATATCACACATAATTTATTCAATCCTTTTAACACTGCTTGCTGGTTTGCCTTTTTGCATGGGGACACCATTAGTAATTCTGAATAAGTGTCCACCATCGTTAGGCAATATTGCTGATTTTGATCCAGTGGTAAAGGACCAATAAAGTCTATTTGCCAGATTTGTGCTGGACTACTGCCTCGGTGAATGTGTCCACATACTTCTGCTTGCAGTTGCTTTTATTTATTTCTTTGACAGATTTCACACTGCTTTATAACATCTGTAGTTATTTCCTTATTCAACTGCATACCATGCCTTCATGCCCATTCTATTGTTGCATCTCTTCCCAAGTGCCCAATCTGATCATGGGCCCATCTTGCTATGCTAGCACTTTCAGCTTTCTCTTCAGCAATATGTACCACGGCCATCTTATCTACCTGCTGGTTATGCCTCCTTTCATTTGTTACAAGTGATGCATGGGCATCTACATGTCCAACACTGATTTTGCATTGCTGAGCTTTTTCCCAAATCCGTTGTCAGTCTTCTGAACCTCCCCATAGAGGTCTGCCATGGATCTTCCAATTCTGTTGTTGCCAGGCAGGTAACCAGGTTGTCAGTCCCTTAAAAACTTCCCAGCTGTCAGTATAGATGTACACTTCATCTCCAGGTGATAAACTATCGATGACCAGGGCAACAGCTCATAATTCTGCCTGATTATTTGAACCAGCAGTACCTTTGTCAAATAACTCAGTTTCTGTTCGTGGGCAATAAGCCACCACAGTCCAGGTCCTGCCATTCGATTCAATTTTGGCAGAACCATCAGTAAACCACCCATGTTTCTGTTTTTCTGCATCTAAATTGTCAAATGGTAATGCTTCAGTGATTCGGGATTTTGGAAGCTCATGTCGCTGTTGTTCTGTCGCATCAGCATCATTCAAAATTACCAGTCCAGCCAACTGTTGTTGTACTTGAGATACTCCAGGCAAGATGTTGGTCCTTTCCTGTAAATATTACTTCCACTTCTGTACAGTCGAAGATTGTGCTATCAGAGTTTTCATCAAATTATTATCTCGTAACCACCCCTGGATTGGGTAGTCTATCTTAACTGTCACTGTTTGTTGTTTAGTTATTCCTTCCACATGAATCAATGCTGTGTACACTGCTAGCACACACTGCTCAAGGGGGCTATATCTCACCTGTGCTCCAGTCAGGGATTTGGACCAAAATCCCAAGGGTCACTTTTTCCCAGTGTCATCCTTCTGCCACAGCCCCCAAGACAACATTATTGGCAACTGTTACTTCAAGGATAAAAGGTTGCTGTGGATCAACTGGGCCCAGTCCCACACTCTGCTGTAGGGCCTTTTTTGCTTCTTCGAAAGTCGTTTGCTGCTTGGAAGCCCACTGAAAGTCACATTTTTTCCTTGTTACATAGTGAATGGGACGCAAAATCAGTCCGAGGTGAGGTACAAATGCTCTCCAAAAGCCCATTGCTCCCAAGAAGGCCTGTGCCTGCTGTTTCATTTTTGGGACTGCAATGTTCTGAATACTCTCTAGTGCTGCTGCAGGAATTTCCCTTTTCACTCCATTCCAAATCATACCAAGGAATATTACTGATGTCCCTTGTTGTGTTTTATTCTCATTTATAGCCCACCCTCTGTTCTGAAGGTGCTGAATTACAGTTTTTAGTGCGATATCCACATCAGATTTTTCTCCAATAATCATTATGTCATCAATGTAATGGAAAATAGTCACTTTGTCCAGCTGTAACTTGGCTAGGTCTCTAGCCACTAGTCCATGACACAGGGTAGGGCTGTGCAGATATCCCTGTGGTAACACTTGGAAGGTATACTGCCTCCCCTCCCAGGTAAAAGCAAATTGGGCTCTGCATTCTTCTGCTATTGGAATGGAGAAGAAGGCATTTGCTAAGTCCAAAACTGCATGATATGGTCCAGCAGATGAAGACAATCTTTCCACGATCATAACAATGTCTGGAACAGCTGCCACTAATGGTGGGGCCATCTTGTTCAGACCTTGATAATCTACAGTCATTCGCCATGATCCATCAGGTTTCTTTACTGGCCATACCGGACTGTTGAATGGACTCACTGTTGGCTCAAGTATGCCAACTTGAATCAGTTCTTGGATCATCTCAGTGATCTCAGTGTGCTCACCTGGGATACAATATTGTTTGATGTTTACTATTGTTTTAGGTGTGGGAATATAAAGTGGTTCCCCCTTAGCATTGCCTCCGACTACAGCCTTAACTGTGTTGACTGAACAATGCCGCACTCCAAACCTAAATGGCCCTACAGTGGTTTCCAAGGTTCTACCCTTTAACACATCTATTTCTAAAATGTGCTCAGGTACTGGAGCTATTACTGCTTCAATGAAAATAGGAATACCATCCCCTAAAGCTATCTTAACCTTGGTTTTGGTACCTAGTGTTTTTGCACCTCTATAACCATCAATCTCTACAAATTGTCCATGAAATTTATGGGGGTTGCCTGCAAAAATGGTTATTTCTGATCCTGTGTCTACCAGAGCCATCGCAAGTTGTGGCCCTCCCCTCCAAAAAATGGTAAGGGTTACATAAGGGCGTCGGTCCCCAGGTGTAATTGCTCTTATTGTACCCCTAGCTACTGGGGACCCACCTATTAGTCAATTTGTCACTGTTTTTTCAACCGGGGTTCTCCATTCCTTTTCTCCCCAATCTCTCTCATCACTAAATTCCCCATTTTGCCACTGTGCTAGCTCCTCATCAGTAGGGATGTCAGGATATAATTGATTCCACCCTGCTTTCCCTTCAGTGGTACTTCTGGTTGGACTTTTTGTAGGGGTTTGCTTTTTACCCACAGAGCTTGATCCTTTCTCCTTTTGTTTTTGCTTCCACTTTTTATATAATTCCTCAGTAGCTATCCCATCTATTTCTGCAACTTCTACCCCCCACCTTAATAGATCCAGAAACATTTGCTTTCTTGTAACTTTTTCACTAGATTTATCTTTTGATTTCTCTGCATTTGCCTTTCTAGCTCTTTTCTGTTCTTTTTCTTCCACTAGTTCTGCCATTTGATTTAGAGTGGCTATTACATCCCACATCTGCTGAACTACACAGCCTGCCAGGGCAGCCATCAACTGCCCTTTCCACCACTGTGGTGCATTTTTTATAAATTTACTCCTCATATTGCTGGTCATAATTTGTGCATCTGGTCCTTTCGGAAGCACTAATCCCCCATTCCTTAATTCCAATGAATAAATGGTAGCCAACATAGCCATTTCTCTTAACTGTTGTATTGCCTCTGCTATTGTTTTCCAAGGTTTATGTTCATCAGCTACCGCTGTAGCATCAGGCCAAGTAGCTCGGAAAGCTGAGGCTAACCACACCACCAGTGTATTCACCTGGGGATCATCATGGTTCACATTGTTTACTATTTGCTTTAAACATGGGTGGAACACCAAACATGCACATTGGAACATCTCTTCAGCATTTAGAAAAACTGCTTCTCCCCCTGTGTCCCAAACCTGAAGAAACCATGCTAAAACAGTTTCCCCTGGCTTTTGCTTATAGATTTGGATTATATTCAATAATTCAGCTTGAGTATAACCCCGCACCTCAACCCATTGTTGTGGCGCTGCTGCCTCAGTATACTGTCCCTTTTTCTCAATAACTGGGCGTGCCTCCACTGATGGGGAATTTACTATTTCAAAATAACTATCACCCTCATCAGTTGAGGGGAGATCATCTTCCCACTTCTCGGGATCAAACTCTGCCTTACACAGCAAAGCACGAACCCGAGGCCTTGGGGGCAGGTGACGTCTTCTTCCATTCCGCTGCCTATGCTGTTGAATTATTCGAGTAGCTAAAGTCACTGAATTAGATGTCCAGTGTTCCGCTTCCTCTCCTATTTTAACAAGTGCCATATTTGCCTTCTCCAAGGCATCTCTATCCAATCTGTGTGTATGCGTGTGTTCTTTACATTGCTCTTCTAACGCTAGGATTTTTTCTTTTAGTTTCTCTACATCTCTAATTCCTGAATTGCCTCAAAGAACAGCCATCCAGCTGCTTCCACCCCTTCCTTCACCTTTTTCCCCTTATCATCCAATTTTACCTCCGATAGAGCTCTAGCTAGACTATCAGGGTCTGCCTTAGGTCTTTCTTGCAAAGGTTTTGGGGAAGGAGGGGGTGAAACTTGACTTAATACCTTAGCAAGAGGATCCCACTTCCCAAATAATCCTGGCATCATAGTATCAACGCCCAACTTATTTGGGGTACCTGACACAGCATCTTTCTTACCTATGCCTATATGTTTTAAAGGAAAAAACATTAGTTGTTGTTGTGACATTTCCACTGTAAACCTCAGACCCTGCTCGCTGTGCCAAATAAACTAGTCTGTTACTTTAAAGTCTGAGGTTAATACAGGATTAGAAATGACACAAGACACCAAGGCTCAAACTTAACAATTTATTAAACAAAAACTTACTAATTAAACAGTAAAACTAATACTAAATAAACAGAAAAACTAATAGATCATGTACTTACAAGCATATGCATAAAGAAAATCATCTTTGCCACTGATAGGGAGACTTCAATCCTATCCATTGCAGCTATCTGTTCAGTCAAGGCAAGGCCGACACTGGCAAAATGGCTCTAAGTTCAGTTCAGGGTGGTGCTATGATCAAATCCGGATGATGATTTTCATTTTAGCCTTTGAGATTTTTATAGTCTTGAACAAACAACAGGGTCAGCAGGTTCAACTAATGACATATTGATCACAAGCTCATCATGAGTTGATGGAATATTGTAGAAAATATGACATTACAAGCTCATCATGAGTTGATGGAATATTTTAGAAAATTACAGATCATTTCCTAAGTTGTAAACAAGTCTCGTAATGTCTGGTCCTATGCCTTACTTCCCTTTTTCAAAGAACAGTTAGCTCACAAACTTGTGATATAGTTCCTCCTTGAAATCCCCACATTCTGGTAAACATCTTTTAAGCTGATAAACAACTTATAGGTTAACAAAAGTTCAGTAATACCAGTAATCAGTGAGCAAGGCCTGTTCTTAAGCATATTGTATTGTTACAATATTAGCAGCATATAGTGAGGTAGTGGCATGTCAGATCTAGCAATAATCAATCTAGCAATAATTAAACATATACATTGATATTTGACTCGAGGCATAACAAAAACTGGTAGACTGTGTGGATCCATCACAACTACATACTCTCTGCTTGTGTCAGCATTACTTCATGTGTAAGTACTACATTATCTTTGTCCCTGTTAGGATTACTGAGCACTACATCCTACACCTCTGCTAGAATTAACCCATGTTTAAGTACTACACAATCTTTGTTCCTGTTAGGATTAGTCAGCACTACATCCAATATCTCTGCTAGTTTTACTCCATGTGTAAGTACTACAGACTCTCTGGTTGTGTCAGCATTACTCCATGTGTAAGAGCTACACTATCTGTTCCTGTTAGGATTACTCAACACTACATCCTACACTTCTGCTAGTATTACTCCATATGTAAGTACTACAGACTCTCTGCTTGTGTCAGCATTACTCCATGTGTAAGTACTACACACTATCTGTTCCTGTTAAGATTAGTCAGCACTACATCCTACACCTCTACTAGTATTACTCCATGTGTAAATACTAAACACTCTTTGTCCTTTTAGGATTAGTCAGCACTACACCCTACACCTCTGCTAGTATTACGCCACATGTAAGTACTACAGACTCTCTGCTAGTATCAGTATTACTCCATGTGTAAGTACTACACACTGTCTGTTCCTGTTAGGACTACTCAGCACTATACCCTACACCTCTGCTAGTATTACTCCATGTATAAGAACTACAGACTCTCTGCTTTTGTCAGCATTACTTCATGTGTAAGTACTACACTATCTTTGTTCCTTTTAGGATTACTCAGCACTACATCCTACACCTCTTTTAGTATTACTCCATGTGTAAGTACTACAGACTCTCTACTTGTGTAAGCATTAGATCATGTGTAAGTACTACATTATATTTGTTCCTGATAGGATTACAGAGCACTACATCATACACCTCTCCTAGTATTACTCCATGTGTAAGTACTACAGACACTCTGCTTGTGTCAGCATTAATCCTTGTGTAAGAGCTACACTATCTTTGTTCTTGTTAGGATTACTCAGCACTACATATTACATCTCTGTAGTATTACTCCATGTGTAAGTACTACAGACTCTCTGCTTGTGTCAGCATTAATCCATGTGTAAGTACTACACTATCTTTGTTTCTGTTAGGATTACTAAGCCCTACATCCTACACCTCTGTTAGTATTACTCCATGTTTCGGTAATACAGACTCTCTGCTAGTGTGAGCATTAATCCATATGTAAGTACTATACACTATCTGTTCCTTTTAGGATTAGTCAGCACTACATCCTACACCTCTGCTAGTATTACTCCATGTGTAAGCACTACAGGCTCCCTGCTAGATTCAGCATTACTCCATGTGTAAGTACTATACACTGTCTGTTCCTGTTAGGATTACTCAGCACTACACCCTACATCTCTGCTAGTATTACTCTGTGTATAAGTATTACAGACTCTCTCCTCATGTCAGCATTACTTCATATGTAAGTACTACTCACTTTTTCTTCCTGTTACGATTACTCAGCACTACATCCTACACCTCTGCTAGAATTACTCCATGTGTAAGAACAACAGACTCTCTGCCTGTGTCAGCATTACTCCATGTGTCAGTACTAGACACTGCATGTTCCTGTTAAGATTAACATCCTAAACCTCTGCTAGTATTACTCCATGTGTAAGTACTACAGACTCTCTGCTAGCAGCAGTATTTTTCCATGTGTAACTACTACACACCGTCTGTTCCTGTTAGGTATAGTCAGCCATACATGCATCACCTCTGCTAATATTACTCCATGTGTAAGTACTACAGACTCTCTGCTAGTGTCAGCATTACTCCATGTGTAAGTACTACACACTGTCTGCTCCTGTTAGGATTAGTGAGCACTACCTCCTACACCTCTGCTAGTATTACTCCATCTGTAAATACTACACACTCTTTGTACCTATTAGGATTAGTCAGCACTACATCCTACAACTCTGTTAGTATTACTCCATCTGTAAGTACTACAGACTCTCTGCTTGTGTCAGCATTACTCCATGTGTAAGAACTACACTATATTTGTTCCTGTTAGAATTACTCAGCACTACATCCTACACCTCTGCTAGTATTACTCCATGTGTAAGTATTACAGACTCTCTGCTAGTGTCAGCATTACTCCATGTGTAAGTACTGCACACTGTCTGTTCCTGTTAGAATAAATCAGCACTACATCGTACACCTTTGCTAGTATTACTCTATGTGTAAGCATTACAGACTCTCCGCTAGTGTCAGCATTACTCCATGTGTAAGTACTGAACACTGTCTGTTCCTGTTAGGATAAGTCAGCACTACATCCTACACCTTTGCTAGTATTACTCTATGTGTAAGTATTACAGACTCTCCGCTAGTGTCAGCATTACTCCATGTGTAAGTACTGAACACTGTCTGTTCCTGGTAGGATAAGTCAGCACTACACCCTACATGTCCGCAAGTATTACGCCATGTGTACATACTACAGACTCTCTGCTAGTGTCAGCATTACTCCATGTGTAAGTATTACTCACTCTCTGTTCCTGTTAGGATTACTCAGCACTATACCCTACACCCCTGCTAGTATTACTCTAAGTGTAAGTACTACAGACTCTCTGCTTGTGTCAACATTACTTCATGTGTAACTACTACATTATCTTTGTCCCTGTTAGGACTACTCAGCACTACATCCTACACCTCTGCTAGTATTACCCCATGTGTAAGTACTACACACTATTTGCTCCTGTTAGGATTAGTCAGCTCTACATCCATCTTTACTAGTATTAGTCCATGTGTAAGAACAACAGACTCTCTGCTTGTGTCAGCATTACTCCATGTGTAAGTACTACACACTGTCTGTTCCTGTTAGGATTAGTCAGCACTACATTCTACACCTCTGCTAGTATTACTCCTTCTGCAAGTACTACAGACTCTCTGCTAGGACCAGCATTACTCCATGTGTAAGTACTACACACTGTCTGTTACTGTTAGGATTAGTCAGCCCTACATCCTTCACCACTGCTAGTATTACCCCATGTGTAAGTACTGCAGACTCTATGCTTGTGCCAGCATTACTCCGTGTGTAAGAACTACACTATCTTTGTTCCTGTTAGGATTGCTCAGCACTACATCCTACACCTCTGCTAGTATTACTCCTTGTGTAAGTACAACAGACTCTCTGCTAATGTTAGCATTACTCCATGTGTAAGTACTACACACTGTCTTCCCCTATTAGGATTACTCAGCATTATACCCTACACCTCTGCTAGTATTACGCCATGTGTAAGTACTACAGAGTCTCTGCTTGTGTCAGCATTACTTCATTTGTAAGTACTACATTATCTTTGTTCCTGTTAGGATTACTCAGCATTACATCGTACACCTCTGCTAGTATTACTTCATGTGTAAGTGCTACAGACTCCCTGGTTGTGTCAGCATTACTTCATGTGTAAGGACTACATTATCTTTGTCCCTGTTAGGATTACTCTGCACTACATCCTACACCTCTGCTAGTATTACCCCATGGGTAAGTACGACACACTCTTTGTTCCTGTTAGTATTAGTCAGCACTACATCCTACATCTCTGCTAGTATTACTCCATGTGTAAGTACTGCAGACTCTCTGCTTGCGTCAGCATTAATCCATGTGTTAGTACTACACTATCTTTGTTCCTGTTAGGATTACTCAGCACTACATCCTACAGCTCTGCTAGTATTACTCCATGTGTAAGTACTACAGACTCTCTGCTAGTATCAGCATTACTGCATGTGTAAGTACTACACTCTGTTCTTGTAAGGATTAGTCAGCCCTACATCCTACACGTCTGCTAGTATTACACCATGTGTAAGTACTACAGAGTCTCTGCTAGTGTCAGCATTACTCCATGTGTAAGTACTGCTCACTGTTCCTGTTAGGATAAGTCAGCTGTACTTCCTACATCTCTGCTAGTATTACTTCATATGTAAGTACTACACACTCTTTGTTCCTGTTAGGATTAGTCAGCACTACAAGCTACACGTCTGCTAGTATTACGCCATGTGTAAGTACTACAGACTCTCTGCTACTGTCAACATTACTCCATGTGTAAGTATTACACACTGTCTGTTCCTGTTAGGATTACTCAGCACTATACCCTACACCTCTGCTAGTATTACTCCATGTTTAAGTACTACAGACTCTCTGCTTAGTAGTAGTTCATGTGTAAGTACTAAATTATCTTGGTTCCTCTTAGGATTATTCAGCACTGCATCATACACCTCTGCTAGTATTCCTGAATGTGTAAGTACTACAGACCCTCTGCTTATGTCAGCATTACTCCAGGTGTAAGTACAGCACTGTCTTTGTTCCTCTTAGGATTAGTCAGCACTACATCCTACAATTCTGCTAGTATTACTCCATGTGTAAGTACTACAGACTCTCTGCTTGTGTCAGCATTACTCCATGTGTAAGTACTACACTATCTTTGTTCCTGTTAGGATTACTCAACACGACATACTACACCTCTACTAGTATTACTTAATGTTTAACTACTACAGACGCTCCACTTGTGTCAGCATTACTCCATGCATAAGTAATACACTATCTTTGTTCCTGTTTGGATTACTCAGCACTACATTATATACCTCTGCTAAAATTACTCCATGTGTAAGTACTACAAACTCTCTGCTTGTGTCAGCATTATTCCATGTGTAAGTACTACACACTCTTTGTTCTTGTTAGAATTACTCAGCACTACAGCCAACACCTCTGCTAGTATTATTCCATGTGTAAGCACTATAGACTCTCTGCTTGTGTAAGCATTACCCCATGTGTAAGTACTGCACACTGTCTGTTCCTTTTAAGATTAGTCAGCACTATATCATACATCTCTGCTAGTATTACTCCATGTGTAAGCACTACAGACTCTCTGTTTATGTCAGCATGACTCCATGTGTAAGTACTACACTATCTTTGCTTTTGTTAGGATTAGTCAGCACTAAATCCTACAACTCTGCTGGTATTACTCCACGTGGAAGTACTACAGACTCTCTGCTAGTATCAGCATTAATCCTTGTGCAACTACTACACACTGTCTGTTCCTATTAGGATTAGTCAGCCCTACATCCTACTCCTCTCCTTGTATTACTCCATGTGTAAGTACTACATACTCTGTGCTTGTCTCTGCATTACTCCATGTGTAAGAACTACACTATCTTTGTTTCTGTTAGGATTACTCAGCACTGCATCCTACACCTCTGCTAGTATTACTCCATGTGTAAGTACTACAGACTCTCTGCTAGTCTCATCATTACTTGATGTGTAAGTACTGCACACTGTCTGTTCCTGTTAGGATTAGACAGCAATACACCCTACTCCTCTGCTAGTATTATGCAATGTTTAAGTACTACAGACACTTTCTTCCTCTTAGGATTAGTCAGCACTATACCCTACACCTCTGCTAGTATTACGTCATGTGTAAGTACTACAGACTCTCTGCTAGTGTCAGCATTACTCCATGTGTAAGTATTGCACACTGTCTGTTCCTGTTAGGATTACTCAGCACTATACCCTACACATCTGCTAGTATGACTCCATGTATAAGCACTACAAACTCTCTGCTTGTGTCAGCATTACTTCATGTGTAAGTACTACACTATCTTTTTCCTGTTAGTATTACTCAGTACTACATCCTACACCTTTGCTAGTATTACTCCATGTATAAGTACTACAGACTCTCTACTAGTGTCAGCATTACTCCTTGTGTAAGTACTACATTATCTTTGTTCCTGTTAGGATTACTCAGCACTGCATCCTACATCTCTGCTAGTATTACCCCATGTGTAAGTAGTACTCACTCATTGTTCCTGTTAGGATTAGTCAGCACTACATCCTACATCTCTGTTAGTATTACTCCATGAGTAAGTACCACAGACTCTCTGCTTGTGTCAACATTACTCCATGTGTAAGTACTACAGTATATTTGTTCCTGTTAGGAATACACAGCACTACATCCTACACCTCTGTTAGTATTACTCTATGTCTAAGTACTACAGAGTCTTTGCTAGTGTCAGCATTACTCCATGTGTAACTACCACACACTATCTTTGCCTGTTAGGATTAGTATTACTCCATGTGTAAGTACTACACTATCTTTATCTCTGTTAGAATTAGTCAGCACTAAATCCTACAACTCTGCTTGTATTACTCCATGTGTAAGTACTACAGACTCTATGCTGTGTCAGCATTACTCTCTGTGTAAGAACTACACTATCTTTCTTCCTGTTAAGAGTACTCAGCACTATATCCTACACCTCTGCTAGTATTACTACATATGTAAGTGCTACAGATTCTCTGCTAGTGTCAGCATTACTCCATAGTACATCCTACACCTCTGCTAGTATTACTCCATGTGTAAGTACTACAGACTCTATGCTTCTGTCTGCATTACTCCATGTGTAAGAACTACACTATCTTTTTTTCTATTAGGATTACTCAGCACTGCATCCTACACTTCTACTAGTATTACTCCATGTGTAAGTACTACAGACTATCTACTAATGTCAACATTTCTCCATGTGTAAGTACTACACTATCTTTTTTCCTGTTAGGATTATCAGCACTACATCCATCACCTCTGCTAGTATTACTCTATGTGTAAGTACTACAGACTTTCTGCTTGTGTCAGCATTACTCCATGTGCAAGTACTACAATATCTTTGTTCCTCTTAGGATTACACAGCACTACATCCTACACCTCTTCTAGTATTACTCCTTGGCTAAGTACTAAAGACACTCTGGTAGTGGCAGCATTACTCCATGTGTAAGTACTACACGCTGTCTGTTCCTATTATGATTAGTCAGCACTACATCCTACACCTGTGCTAGTTTTACTCCATTTGTCTATACTACACACTCTTTGTTCCTATTAGGACTAGTCAGCACTACATCCTACATCTGTGCTAGTATTACTCCATGTGTAAGTACTACAGTCTCTCTGCCTCTGTCAGCATTACTCCATGTGTAAGGACTATACTATCTTTGTTTCTTTTAGGATTAGTCAGCACTAAATCCTACAACTCTGCCAGTATTACTCCATGTGTAAATACTACAGACTCTCTGCTTGTGTCAGCATTACTCCATGTGTAAGTACTACACTATCTTTGTTCCTGTTAGGATTACTCAGCAGTACTTCCTACACCTCTGCTAGTATTACTCCATGTGTAAGTACTACACACTCTTTGTTCCTGTTAGGATTAGTCAGCACTACACTCTACACGTCTGCTAGTATTACGCCATGTCTAAGTACTACACTATCTTTACCTCTTTTAGAATTAGCACTAAATCCTTTGCTAGTGTCAGCATTACTCCATGTGTAAGTACTACACACTATTTGTGCCTGTTAGGATTAGTCAGCACTACATCCTACATCTCCGCTAGTATTACTCCATGTTTAAGTACTACACTATCTTACCTCTGTTAGAATTAGCACTAAATCCTACAACTCCGCTAGTATTACTCCATGTGTAAGTACTACAGACTCTATGCTGTGTCAGCATTACTCTCTGTGTAAGAGCTACACTATCTTTCTTCCTGTTAGGAGTACTCAGCACTATATCCTACACCTCTGCTAGTATTACTGCATATGTAAGTGCTACAGATTCTCTGCTAGTGTCAGCATTACTCCATGTGTAAGTACTACACACTTTCTGTTCCAGTGAGGATTAGTCAGCACTACATCCTACACCTCTGTTAGTATTACTCCATGTGTAAGTACTACAGACTCTATGCTTGTGTCTGCATTACTCCATGTGTAAGAACTACACTATCTTTTTTCTATTAGGATTACTCCACACTGCATCCTACACTTCTGCTAGTATTACTCCATGTGTAAGTATTACAGACTCTCTGCTAGTGTCACCATTACTACTTTGGTAAGTACTGTACTCTGTCTGTTCCTGTTAGGATTAGTCAGCACTACACACTACATCTCTTCTAGTATTATGCCATGTGTAAGTACTACAGACTCTTTGTTCCTGTTGGGATTAGTCAGCACTACACCCTACACCTCTGCTAGTATTACGCCATGTGTCAATACTACAGACTCTCTGCTATTGTCAGCATTACTCCATGTGTAAGTATTACACACTGTCTGTTCCTGTTAGAATTACTCAGCATTATACCCCACACCTCTGCTAGTATTGCTGCATGTGTCAGTACTACAGACTATCTGCTTGTGTCAGCATTACTTCTTGTGTAAGTGCTACACTATCTTTTTTTCCAGTTAGGATTACTCAGAGCTACATCCTATATTTCTGCTAGTATTACTCTGTGTGTAAGTACCACAGACTCTCTGCTTGTGTCAGCATTACTCCACTATCTTTGTTCCTGTTAGGATTAGTCAGCACTACATCCTACACCACTGCTAGTATTGCTGCATGTGTAAGTACTACAGACTATCTGCTTGTGGCAGCATTACTTCTTGTGTAAGTACTACAATATATTTTTTTCCGGTTAGGATTACTCAGAACTACATCCTATATTTCTGCTAGTATTACTCCATGTGTAATTACTACAGACTCTCTGCTTGTGGCAGCATTACTTCATGTATAAGTACTACATTATATTTGTTCCTGTTAGGATTACTCAGCACTACATCCTACACCTCTGCTAGTATAACTCCATGTCTAAGTACTACAGACCCTCTGCTAGTGTCAGCATTATTCCATGTGTAAGTACTACATTATCTTTGTTCCTTTTAGGATTACTCAGCACCACATCCTACACCTCTGCTAGTATTACCTCATGTGTAAGTACTACACACTCATTGTTCCTGTTAGAATTAGCCAGCACTACATCTTACATCTCTGCTAGAATTACTCCATGTGTAAGTACCACAGACTGCTTGTGTCAGCATTACTCCACTATCTTTGTTCCTGTTAGGATTAGTCAGCACTACATCGTACACCTCTGCTAGTATTACTCCATGTGTAAGTACTACAGACTCTCTGCTAGTGTCAGCATTACTCCATGTGTAAGAACTACACTATCTTTTTTCTATTAGGATTACTCTGCACTGCATCCTACACTTCTGCTAGTATTACTCCATGTGTAAGTATTACAGACTCTCTGCTAGTGTCACCATTACTACTTGGGTAAGTACTGTACTCTGTCTGTTCCTGTTAGGATTAGTCAGCACTACACACTACATCTCTTCTAGTATTATGCCATGTGTAAGTACTACAGACTCTTTGTTCCTGTTGGGATTAGTCAGCACTACACCCTACACCTCTGCTAGTATTACACCATGTGTCAATACTACAGACTCTCTGCTATTGTCAGCATTACTCCATGTGTAAGTATTACACACCGTCTGTTCCTGTTAGAATTACTCAGCATTATACCCCACACCTCTGCTAGTATTGCTGCATGTGTCAGTACTACAGACTATCTGCTTGTGTCAGCATTACTTCTTGTGTAAGTGCTACACTATCTTTTTTCCAGTTAGGATTACTCAGAGCTACATCCTACATTTCTGCTAGTATTACTCCATGTGTAAGTACCACAGACTCTCTGCTTGTGTCAGCATTACTCCACTATCTTTGTTCCTGTTAGGATTAGTCAGCACTACATCCTACACCTCTGCTAGTATTGCTGCATGTGTAAGTACTACAGACTATCTGCTTGTGTCAGCATTACTTCTTGTGTAAGTACTACACTATATTTTTTCCGGTTAGGATTACTCAGAACTACATCCTATATTTCTGCTAGTATTACTCCATGTGTAATTACTACAGACTCTCTGCTTGTGGCAGCATTACTTCATGTATAAGTACTACATTATATTTCTTCCTGTTAGGATTACTCAGCACTACATCCTACACCTCTGCTAGTATTACTCCATGTCTAAGTACTACAGACCCTCTGCTAGTGTCAGCATTACTCCATGTGTAAGTACTACATTATCTTTGTTCCTGTTAGGATTACTCAGCACCACACCCTACACCTCTGCTAGTATTACCTCATGTGTAAGTACTACATACTCATTGTTCCTGTTAGAATTAGCCAGCACTACATCTTACATCTCTGCTAGAATTACTCCATGTGTAAGTACCACAGACTGCTTGTGTCAGCATTACTCCACTATCTTTGTTCCTGTTAGGATTAGTCAGCACTACATCGTACACCTCTGCTAGTAGTACTCCATGTGTAAGTACTACAGACTCTCTGCTAGTGTCAGCATTACTCCATGTGTAAGTACTACACTATCTTTATTTCTGTTAGGATTAGTCAGCATTAAATCCTACAACTCTGGTAGTATTACTTCATGTGTAGGTACTACAGACTTTCTGCTTGTGTCAGCATTACTTTATGTGTAAGTATTATATTATCTTTGTTCCTGTTAGGATTACTCAGCACTACATCCTACACCTCTGCTGGTATTACCCCATGTGTAAGTACTACACACTCATTGTTCCTGTTAGAATTAGCCAGCACTACATCTTACATCTCTGCTTGAATTACTCCATGTGTAAGTACCACAGACTCTCTGCTTGTGGCAGCATTACTCCATGTGTAAGTACTACACTATCTTTGTTCCTGTTAGGATTAGTCAGCACTACATCATACACCTCTGCTAGTATTACTCCATGTGTAAGTACTACAGACTCTCTGCTAGTGTCAGCATTACTCCATGTGTAAGTACTACACACTGTCTTTCCTGGTAGGATTAGTCAGCACTACATCATACACCTTTGCTAGTATTACTCCATGTGTAAATGCTACACATTCATTGTTCCTATTAGGATTAGTCAGCACTACATCCTACATCTCTGCTAGTATTACTCCATGTGTAAGTACTACAGACTCTCTGTTTATGTCAGCATTACTACATGTGCAAGTACTACACTATCTTTACTTCTGTTAGAAGTAGTCAGCACTAAATCCTACACCTCTGCTAGTATTACTCCATGTGTAAGTACTACAGACTCTCTGCTAGTATCAGCATTACTGCATGTGTAAGTACTACACTCTGTTCTTGTAAGGATTAGTCAGCCCTACATCCTACACGTCTGCTAGTATTACACCATGTGTAAGTACTACAGAGTCTCTGCTAGTGTCAGCATTACTCCATGTGTAAGTACGGCACACTGTTCCTGTTAGGATACGTCAGCAGTACTTCCTACACCTCTGCTAGTATTACTCCATGTGTAAGTACTACACACTCTTTGTTCCTGTTAGGATTAGTCAGCACTACACTCTACACGTCTGCTAGTATTACACCATGTCTAAGTACTACACTATCTTTACCTCTTTTAGAATTAGCACTAAATCCTTTGCTAGTGTCAGCATTACTCCATGTGTAAGTACTACACACTATTTGTGCCTGTTAGGATTAGTCAGCACTACATCCTACATCTCCGCTAGTATTACTCCATGTTTAAGTACTACACTATCTTACCTGTGTTAGAATTAGCACTAAATCCTACAACTCCGCTAGTATTACTCCATGTGTAAGTACTACAGACTCTATGCTGTGTCGGCATTACTCTCTGTGTAAGAGCTACACTATCTTTCTTCCTGTTAGGAGTACTCAGCACTATATCCTACACCTCTGCTAGTATTACTGCATATGTAAGTGCTACAGATTATCTGCTAGTGTCAGCATTACTCCATGTGTAAGTACTACACACTTTCTGTTCCAGTGAGGATTAGTCAGCACTACATCCTACACCTCTGCTAGTATTACTCCATGTGTAAGTACTACAGACTCTATGCTTGTGTCTGCATTACTCCATGTGTAAGAACTACACTATCTTTTTTCTATTAGGATTACTCCGCACTGCATCCTACACTTCTGCTAGTATTACTCCATGTGTAAGTATTACAGACTCTCTGCTAGTGTCACCATTACTACTTGGGTAAGTACTGTACTCTGTCTGTTCCTGTTAGGATTAGTCAGCACTGCATCCTACATCTCTGCTAGTATTACCCCATGTGTAAGTAGTACTCACTCATTGTTCCTGTTAGGATTAGTCAGCACTACATCCTACATCTCTGTTAGTATTACTCCATGAGTAAGTACCACAGACTCTCTGCTTGTGTCAACATTACTCCATGTGTAAGTACTACATTATCTTTGTTCCTGTTAGGATTACTCAGCACCACATCCTACACCTCTGCTAGTATTACCTCATGTGTAAGTACTACACACTCATTGTTCCTGTTAGAATTAGCCAGCACTAAATCTTACATCTCTGCTAGAATTACTCCATGTGTAAGTACCACAGACTGCTTGTGTCAGCATTACTCCAATATCTTTGTTCCTGTTAGGATTAGTCAGCACTACATCATACACCTCTGCTAGTATTACTCCATGTGTAAGTACTACAGACTCTCTGCTAGTGTCAGCATTACTCCATGTGTAAGAACTACGCTATCTTTTTTCTATTAGGATTACTCCGCACTGCATCCTACACTTCTGCTAGTATTACTCCATGTGTAAGTATTACAGACTCTCTGCTAGTGTCACCATTACTACTTGGGTAAGTACTGTACTCTGTTCCTGTTAGGATTAGTCAGCACTACACACTACATCTCTTCTAGTATTATGCCATGTGTAAGTACTACAGACTCTTTGTTCCTGTTGGGATTAGTCAGCACTACACCCTACACCTCTGCTAGTATTACGCCATGTGTCAATACTACAGACTCTCTGCTATTGTCAGCATTACTCCATGTGTAAGTATTACACACTGTCTGTTCCTGTTAGAATTACTCAGCATTATACCCCACACCTATGCTAGTATTGCTGCATGTGTCAGTACTACAGACTATCTGCTTGTGTCAGCATTACTTCTTGTGTAAGTGCTACACTATCTTTTTTTCCAGTTAGGATTACTCAGAGCTACATCCTATATTTCTGCTAGTATTACTCCATGTGTAAGTACCACAGACTCTCTGCTTGTGTCAGCATTACTCCACTGTCTTTGTTCCTATTAGAATTAGTCAGCACTACATCCTACACCTCTGCTAGTATTGCTGCATGTGTAAGTACTACAGACTATCTGCTTGTGTCAGCATTACTTCTTGTGTAAGTACTACACTATCTTTTTTTCCGGTTAGGATTACTCAGAACTACATCCTATATTTCTGCTAGTATTACTCCATGTGTAATTACTACAGACTCTCTGCTTGTGGCAGCATTACTTCATGTATAAGTACTACATTATATTTCTTCCTGTTAGGATTACTCAGCACTACATCCTACACCTCTGCTAGTATTACTCCATGTCTAAGTACTACAGACCCTCTGCTAGTGTCAGCATTACTCCATGTGTAAGTACTACATTATCTTTGTTCCTGTTACAATTACTCAGCACCACATCCTACACCTCTGCTAGTATTACCTCATGTGTAAGTACTACATACTCATTGTTCCTGTTAGAATTAGCCAGCACTACATCTTACATCTCTGCTAGAATTACTCCATGTGTAAGTACCACAGACTGCTTGTGTCAGCATTACTCCACTATCTTTGTTCCTGTTAGGATTAGTCAGCACTACATCGTACACCTCTGCTAGTAGTACTCCATGTGTAAGTACTACAGACTCTCTGCTAGTGTCAGCATTACTCCATGTGTAAGTACTACACTATCTTTATTTCTGTTAGGATTAGTCAGCATTAAATCCTACAACTCTGGTAGTATTACTTCATGTGTAGGTACTACAGACTTTCTGCTTGTGTCAGCATTACTTTATGTGTAAGTATTATATTATCTTTGTTCCTGTTGGGATTACTCAGCACTACATCCTACACCTCTGCTGGTATTACCCCATGTGTAAGTACTACACACTCATTGTTCCTGTTAGAATTAGCCAGCACTACATCTTACATCTCTGCTTGAATTACTCCATGTGTAAGTACCACAGACTCTCTGCTTGTGGCAGCATTACTCCATGTGTAAGTACTACACTATCTTTGTTCCTGTTAGGATTAGTCAGCACTACATCATACACCTCTGCTAGTATTACTCCATGTGTAAGTACTACAGACTCTCTGCTAGTGTCAGCATTACTCCATGTGTAAGTACTACACACTGTCTTTCCTGGTAGGATTAGTCAGCACTACATCATACACCTTTGCTAGTATTACTCCATGTGTAAATGCTACACATTCATTGTTCCTATTAGGATTAGTCAGCACTACATCCTACATCTCTGCTAGTATTACTCCATGTGTAAGTACTACAGACTCTCTGTTTATGTCAGCATTACTACATGTGCAAGTACTACACTATCTTTACTTCTGTTAGAAGTAGTCAGCACTAAATCCTACACCTCTGCTAGTATTACTCCATGTGTAAGTACTACAGACTCTCTGCTAGTATCAGCATTACTGCATGTGTAAGTACTACACTCTGTTCTTGTAAGGATTAGTCAGCCCTACATCCTACACGTCTGCTAGTATTACACCATGTGTAAGTACTACAGAGTCTCTGCTAGTGTCAGCATTACTCCATGTGTAAGTACGGCACACTGTTCCTGTTAGGATACGTCAGCAGTACTTCCTACACCTCTGCTAGTATTACTCCATGTGTAAGTACTACACACTCTTTGTTCCTGTTAGGATTAGTCAGCACTACACTCTACACGTCTGCTAGTATTACACCATGTCTAAGTACTACACTATCTTTACCTCTTTTAGAATTAGCACTAAATCCTTTGCTAGTGTCAGCATTACTCCATGTGTAAGTACTACACACTATTTGTGCCTGTTAGGATTAGTCAGCACTACATCCTACATCTCCGCTAGTATTACTCCATGTTTAAGTACTACACTATCTTACCTGTGTTAGAATTAGCACTAAATCCTACAACTCCGCTAGTATTACTCCATGTGTAAGTACTACAGACTCTATGCTGTGTCGGCATTACTCTCTGTGTAAGAGCTACACTATCTTTCTTCCTGTTAGGAGTACTCAGCACTATATCCTACACCTCTGCTAGTATTACTGCATATGTAAGTGCTACAGATTATCTGCTAGTGTCAGCATTACTCCATGTGTAAGTACTACACACTTTCTGTTCCAGTGAGGATTAGTCAGCACTACATCCTACACCTCTGCTAGTATTACTCCATGTGCAAGTACTACAGACTCTATGCTTGTGTCTGCATTACTCCATGTGTAAGAACTACACTATCTTTTTTCTATTAGGATTACTCCGCACTGCATCCTACACTTCTGCTAGTATTACTCCATGTGTAAGTATTACAGACTCTCTGCTAGTGTCACCATTACTACTTGGGTAAGTACTGTACTCTGTCTGTTCCTGTTAGGATTAGTCAGCACTACACACTACATCTCTTCTAGTATTATGCCATGTGTAAGTACTACAGACTCTTTGTTCCTGTTGGGATTAGTCAGCACTACACCCTACACCTCTGCTAGTATTATGCCATGTGTCAATACTACAGACTCTCTGCTATTGTCAGCATTACTCCATGTGTAAGTATTACACACTGTCTGTTCCTGTTAGAATTACTCAGCATTATACCCCACACCTCTGCTAGTATTGCTGCATGTGTCAGTACTAAAGACTATCTGCTTGTGTCAGCATTACTTCTTGTGTAAGTGCTACACTATCTTTTTTTCCAGTTAGGATTACTCAGAGCTACATCCTATATTTCTGCTAGTATTACTCCATGTGTAAGTACCACAGACTCTCTGCTTGTGTCAGCATTACTCCACTATCTTTGTTCCTGTTAGGATTAGTCAGCACTACATCCTACACCTCTGCTAGTATTGCTGCATGTGTAAGTACTACAGACTATCTGCTTGTGTCAGCATTACTTCTTGTGTAAGTACTACACTATCTTTTTTTCCGGTTAGGATTACTCAGAACTACATCCTATATTTCTGCTAGTATTACTCCATGTGTAATTACTACAGACTCTCTGCTTGTGGCAGCATTACTTCATGTATAAGTACTACATTATATTTGTTCCTGTTAGGATTACTCAGCACTACATCCTACACCTCTGCTAGCATTACTCCATGTCTAAGTACTACAGACCCTCTGCTAGTGTCAGCATTACTCCATGTGTAAGTACTACATTATCTTTGTTCCTGTTAGGATTACTCAGCACCACATCCTACACCTCTGCTAGTATTACCTCATGTGTAAGTACTACACACTCATTGTTCCTGTTAGAATTAGCCAGCACTACATCTTACATCTCTGCTTGAATTACTCCATGTGTAAGTACCACAGACTCTCTGCTTGTGGCAGCATTACTCCATGTGTAAGTACTACACTATCTTTGTTCCTGTTAGGATTAGTCAGCACTACATCGTACACCTCTGCTAGTATTACTCCATGTGTAAGTACTACAGAGTCTCTGCTGGTGTCAGCATTACTCCATGTGTAAGTACTACACACTGTCTTTCCTGGTAGGATTAGTCAGCACTACATCATACACCTCTGCTAGTATTACTCCATGTGTAAATGCTACACATTCATTGTTCCTATTAGGATTAGTCAGCACTACATCCTACATCTCTGCTAGTTTTACTCCATGTGTAAGTACTACAGACTCTCTGTTTATGTCAGCATTACTCCATGTGCAAGTACTACACTATCTTTACTTCTGTTAGAAGTAGTCAGCACTAAATCCTACACCTCTGCCTGTATTACTCCATGTGTAAGTACTACAGACTCACTGCTTGTGTCAGCATTACTCCATGTGTAAGTGCTACGCTATTTTTGTTCCTGTTAGGATTACTCAGCACTACATCCTACACCTTTGCAAGTATTACTCCATGTGTAAGTGCTACAGACTCTCTGCTAGTGTAAGCATTACTCCACACTTTCTCTTCCTGTTAGGATTAGTCAGCACTACTTCCTACACCTCTGCTAGTATTACTCCATGTGTAAGTACTACACACTCTTTGTTCCTATTAGGATTAGTCAGCACTACACCCTACACCTCTGTTAGTATTACGCCATATGTAAGTACTACAGACTCTCTGCTAGTGTCAGCATTACTGCATGTGTAAGTACTACACTCTGTTCTTGTAAGGATTAGTCATCCCTACATCCTACACGTCTGCTAGTATTACACCATGTGTAAGTACTACAGAGTCTCTGCTAGTGTCAGCATTACTCCATGTGTAAGTACGGCACACTGTTCCTGTTAGGATACGTCAGCAGTACTTCCTACACCTCTGCTAGTATTACTCCATGTGTAAGTACTACACACTCTTTGTTCCTGTTAGGATTAGTCAGCACTACACTCTACACGTCTGCTAGTATTACACCATGTCTAAGTACTGCACTATCTTTACCTCTTTTAGAATTAGCACTAAATCCTTTGCTAGTGTCAGCATTAGTCCATGTGTAAGTACTACACACTATTTGTGCCTGTTAGGATTAGTCAGCACTACATCCTACATCTCCGCTAGTATTACTCCATGTTTAAGTACTACACTATCTTACCTGTGTTAGAATTAGCACTAAATCCTACAACTCCGCTAGTATTACTCCATGTGTAAGTACTACAGACTCTATGCTGTGTCGGCATTACTCTCTGTGTAAGAGCTACACTATCTTTCTTCCTGTTAGGAGTACTCAGCACCATATCCTACACCTCTGCTAGTATTACTGCATATGTAAGTGCTACAGATTATCTGCTAGTGTCAGCATTACTCCATGTGTAAGTACTACACACTTTCTGTTCCAGTGAGGATTAGTCAGCACTACATCCTACACCTCTGCTAGTATTACTCCATGTGTAAGTACTACAGACTCTATGCTTGTGTCTGCATTACTCCATGTGTAAGAACTACACTATCTTTTTTCTATTAGGATTACTCCGCTGCATCCTACACTTCTGCTAGTATTACTCCATGTGTAAGTATTACAGACTCTCTGCTAGTGTCACCATTACTACTTGGGTAAGTACTGTACTCTGTCTGTTCCTGTTAGGATTAGTCAGCACTACACACTACATCTCTTCTAGTATTATGCCATGTGTAAGTACTACAGACTCTTTGTTCCTGTTGGGATTAGTCAGCACTACACCCTACACCTCTGCTAGTATTATGCCATGTGTCAATACTACAGACTCTCTGCTATTGTCAGCATTACTCCATGTGTAAGTATTACACACTGTCTGTTCCTGTTAGAATTACTCAGCATTATACCCCACACCTCTGCTAGTATTGCTGCATGTGTCAGTACTAAAGACTATCTGCTTGTGTCAGCATTACTTCTTGTGTAAGTGCTACACTATCTTTTTTTCCAGTTAGGATTACTCAGAGCTACATCCTATATTTCTGCTAGTATTACTCCATGTGTAAGTACCACAGACTCTCTGCTTGTGTCAGCATTACTCCACTATCTTTGTTCCTGTTAGGATTAGTCAGCACTACATCCTACACCTCTGCTAGTATTGCTGCATGTGTAAGTACTACAGACTATCTGCTTGTGTCAGCATTACTTCTTGTGTAAGTACTACACTATCTTTTTTTCCAGTTAGGATTACTCAGAACTACATCCTATATTTCTGCTAGTATTACTCCATGTGTAATTACTACAGACTCTCTGCTTGTGGCAGCATTACTTCATGTATAAGTACTACATTATATTTGTTCCTGTTAGGATTACTCAGCACTACATCCTACACCTCTGCTAGCATTACTCCATGTCTAAGTACTACAGACTATCTGCTAGTGTCAGCATTACTCCATGTGTAAGTACTACATTATCTTTGTTCCTGTTAGGATTACTCAGCACCACATCCTACACCTCTGCTAGTATTACCTCATGTGTAAGTACTACACACTCATTGTTCCTGTTAGAATTAGCCAGCACTACATCTTACATCTCTGCTTGAATTACTCCATGTGTAAGTACCACAGACTCTCTGCTTGTGGCAGCATTACTCCATGTGTAAGTACTACACTATCTTTGTTCCTGTTAGGATTAGTCAGCACTACAGACACCTCTGCTAGTATTACTCCATGTGTAAGTACTACAGAGTCTCTGCTAGTGTCAGCATTACTCCATGTGTAAGTACTACACACTGTCTTTCCTGGTAGGATTAGTCAGCACTACATCATACACCTCTGCTAGTATTACTCCATGTGTAAATGCTACACATTCATTGTTCCTATTAGGATTAGTCAGCACTACATCCTACATCTCTGCTAGTTTTACTCCATGTGTAAGTACTACAGACTCTCTGTTTATGTCAGCATTACTCCATGTGCAAGTACTACACTATCTTTACTTCTGTTAGAAGTAGTCAGCACTAAATCCTACACCTCTGCCTGTATTACTCCATGTGTAAGTACTACAGACTCACTGCTTGTGTCAGCATTACTCCATGTGTAAGTGCTACGCTATTTTTGTTCCTGTTAGGATTACTCAGCACTACATCCTACACCTTTGCGAGTATTACTCCATGTGTAAGTGCTACAGACTCTCTGCTAGTGTAAGCATTACTCCACACTTTCTCTTCCTGTTAGGATTAGTCAGCACTACATCCTACACCTCTGCTAGTATTACTCCATGTGTAAGTACTACACACTCTTTGTTCCTATTAGGATTAGTCAGCACTACACCCTACACCTCTGTTAGTATTACGCCATATGTAAGTACTACAGACTCTCTGCTAGTGTCAGCATTACTCCATGTGTAAGTACTACACTATCTTTATTTCTGTTAGAATTAGTCAGCATTAAATCTTACAACTCTGGTAGTATTACTTCATGTGTAGGTACTACAGACTCTCTGCTTGTGTCAGCATTACTTCATGTGTAAGTATCACATTATCTTTGTTCCTGTTAGGATTACTCAGAACTACATCTTACACTTTTGCTAGTATTACCCCATGTGTAAGTACTGCACACTCATTGTTCCTGTTAACATTAGTCAGCACTACATCCTACATCTCTGCTAGTATTACTCCATGTGTAACTTCCGCAGACTCCCTGCTTGTGTCAGCATTACTACAAGTGTAAGTACTACACTTTGTTCCTGTTAGGATTAGTCAGCACTACATCCTACACCTCTGCTAGTATTACTCCATGTGTAAATGTTACACACTCTTTGTACCTATTAGGATTAGTCAGCACTATAACTTACATCTCTGCTAGTATTACTCCATGTGTAAGTACTACAGAATCTCTGCTTATGTCAGCATTACTCCATGTGTAAGTACTACACTTTCTTTATTTCTGTTAGGATTAGTCAGTATTAAATTCTACAACTTTGCTAGTATTACTCCATGTGTAAGTACTACTAACTCTCTGCTTGTGTCAGCATTACTCCATGTGTAAGTACTACACACTGTCTGCTCCATTTAGGATTAGTCAGTACTACATTCTACACTTCTGCTAGTATTACTCCATGTGTAAGTACTACAGAGTCCCTGCTAGTATCAGCATTACACCATGTGTAAGTACTCTATGCTGTCTGTTCCTGTTAGGATTAGTCAGCCCTACAGCCTACACCTCTGCAAGTATTATTCCATGTGTAAGTACTACAAATTCTATGCTTGTGTCAGCATTACTCCCTGTGTAAGAACTACACTATCTTTGTTCCTGTTAGGATTACTCAGGACTATATCCTACACCTCTGCTAGTATTACTCTATATGTAAGTGCTACAGACTTTCTGCTATTGTCAGCATTATTCCATGTGTATGTACTACACACTCTTTGTTCCTGTTAGAAATAGTCAGCACTACACCATACACCTCTGCTAGTATTACGCCATGTGTACGGGCTACAGACTCTCTGCTTGTGTCACCATTACTTCATGTGTATGTACTACACACTGTCTGTTACTGTTAGGATTACTCAGCAGTACACCCTACACCTCTGCTAGTATTACTCCATGTGTAAGTACTACAGACTCTCTGCTTGTGTCAGCATTACTTCATGTGTAAGTACTACACTATCTTTGTTCTAGTTAGGATTACTTAGCACTACATCTTACCCCTCTACTAGCATTACTCCATGTGTAAGTACTATAGACTCTCTGCTTGTGTCAGCATTAGTCCATGTGTAAGTACTACATTATCTTTTTTCTGTTAGGATTACTCAGGACTACATTGTAGATCTCTTCTAGTATTACTCCATGTGTAAGTACTACAGACTATCTGCTTGTGTCAGCATTACTCCATTTGTAAGTACATCACTATCTTTGTTCCTGTTAGGATTACACAGCACTACATATTACACCTCTGCTAGTATTACCCCATGTGTAAGTACTACAGACTCTCTGCTAGTGTCAGCATTACTCCGTGTGTAAGTATTACCACTCTTTGTTCCTGTTAGGATTAGTCAGCATGACATCCTACACTTCTACTAGTATTACTCCATGTGTAAGTGCTAGAGACTGTCTCCTCATGTCAGCATTACTCCATGTGTATGTACTATACACTGTCTGTTCCTGTTAGGATTACTCAACACTACACCCTAGTCTTCTGCTTGTATTACTGCATGTGTAAGTACTACAGACTCTCTCCTCATGTCAGCATTACGCCATGTGTAAGTACTACACACTCTTTGTTCCTGTTAGGATTACTCAGCACTACATCCTACACCTCTGCTTGTATTACTCCATGTGTAAGTTCTACAGGCTCTCTGCTAGTGTCAGCATTACTCCATGTCTAAGTACTACACACTCTTTGTTCCTGTCAGGATTAGTCAGCATGGAATCCTACACCTCTGCTAGTATTACTCCATGTAAGTACTACAGACTCTCTGCTTATGTCAGCATTACTTCATGTGTAAGTCTACACTATCTTTGTTTCTATTAGGATTAGTCAGCATGGAATCCTACACCTCTGCTAGTATTACTCCATGTGTAAGTACTACAGACCCTCTGCTTGTGTCAGCATTACTACATGTGTAAGTACGTGTAGTTAGGATTACTCAGCACTACATATTACACCTCTTCTAGTTTTACCCCATGTGTAAGTACCTCACACTCTTTGTTCCTGTTAGGATTAGTCAGCATTACATCCCATATCTCTCTAGTATTATTCCATCTGTAAGTACTACAGACTCTCTGCTGTTGTCAGCATTACTCCATGTGTAAGTAGTACACTATCTTTGTTCCTATTAGGATTAGTCAGCAGTACATCCTACACCTCTGCTAGTATTACTCCATGTGTAAGCACTACTGACTCTTTGCCTGTGTCAGCATTACTTCATGTGTAAGTACTACACTATTTTTGTTCCTGTTAGGATTAGTCAGCACTACATCCTACACCTCTGCTAGTATTACTCCATGTGTAAAAACTACACACTCTTTGTTCCTGTTAGGTTTAGTCAGCACTACACCCTACACCTCTGCTAGTATTACTCCATGTGTCAGTACTACAGACTCTCTGCTAGTGTCAGCATCACTCCATGTGTAAGTACTACACACTGTCTGTTCCTGTTAGGATTACTCAGCACTACACCCTACATACCTCTGCTAGTATTACTCCATGTATAAGTATTACAGACTCTCTCCTCATGTCAGCATTACTCCATGTGTAAACACTACATTCTCTTTGTTCCTGTTAGGATTACTCAGCACTACATTCTATACCTCTGCTAGAATTACTCCATGTGTAAGAACTACAGGCTCTCTGCTAGTGTTATCATTAGTCTATGTGTAAGTACTACACACTCTTTGTTCCTGTTAGGATTACTCAGCACTACATCCTACACCGCTGCTAGTATTACTCCATGTGTAAGTACTACAGACCCTCTGCTTGTGTCAGCATTACCCCATGTGTAAGTACTACACACTGTCTGTTCCTGTTAGGTTTAGTCAGCACTACATCCTACACTTCTGTTAGTATTATTCCATGTGTAAGTACTACAAACTTTCTGCTAGTGTCAGCATTACTCCATGTGTAAGTACTACAAACTGTCTGTTCATGTTAGGATTAGTCAGCACTACATCCTACACCTCTGCTAGAATTACTCCATATGCAACTACTGCAGACTCACTCCTCATGTCACCATTACTCCATGTGTAAGTACTACACTATCTTTGTTCCTGTTAAGATTACTCAACACTACACCCTACACCTCTTCTAGTATTACTCCATGTGTAAGTACTACAGACTCTTTGTTAGTGTCAGCATTACTCCATGTGTAAGTACTACACACTCTTTGTTCCTGTTAGGATTAGCCAGCATGACATCCTACATTTCTGCTAGTATTACTCCATGTGTAAGTACTACAGACTGTCTCCTCATGTCAGCATTACTCCATGTGTATGTACTATACACTGTCTGTTCCTGTTAGGATTAATCAGCACTACGTCCTACACCTCTGCTAGTATTACTCCATGTGTAAGTACTACAGACTCTCTGCTTGTGTCAGCATTACCCCATGTGTAAGTACTACACACTGTCTGTTCCTGTTAGGATTAGTCAGCACTACATCCTACACTTCTGTTAGTATTACTCCATGTGTAAGTACTACAGACTCTCTGCTAGTGTCAGCATTACTCCTTGTGTAAGTACTACACACTGTCTGAACATGTTAGTATTAGTCAACACTACATCCTACACCTATGCTAGAATTATTCCATATGTAACTACTGCAGACTCTCTCCTCATGTCAGCATTACTCCATGTGTAAGTACTACACTATCTTTGTTCCTGTTAGGATTACTCAGTACTACACCTTACACCTCAGTTAGTATTACTCCACATGTAAGTACTACAGACTCTTTGTTAGTGTCAGTATTACTCCATGTGTAAGTACTACACTATCTTTGTTCCTGTTAGGATTACTCAGCACTACACCCTACACCTCTGCTTGTATTACTTCATGTGTAAGTACTACATACTCTCTGCTTGTGTCAGCATTACCCCATGTGTAAGTACTACACACTGTCTGTTTCTGTTAGGTTAATCAGCACTACATCCTACACTTCTGTTAGTATTACTCCATGTGTAAGTACTATAGACTTTCTGCTAGTGTCAGCATTACTCCATGTGTAAGCACTACAAACTGTCTGTTCATGTTAGGATTGGTCAGCACTACATCCTACACCTCTGCTAGAATTACTCCATATGCAACTACTGCAGACTCTCTCCTCATGTCACCATTACTCCATGTGTAAGTACTACACTATCTTTGTTCCTGTTAAGATTACTCAACACTACACTCTACACCTCTGCTAGTATTACTCCATGTGTAAGTACTACAGACTCTCTGTTAGTGTCAGCATTACTTCATGTGTAAGTACTACACACTCTTTGTTCCTGTTAGGATTAGCCAGCATGACATCCTACATTTCTGCTAGTATTATTCCATGTGTAAGTACTACAGACTGTCTCCTCATGTCAGCATTACTCCATGTGTATGTACTATACACTGTCTGTTCCTTTTAGGATTACTCAACACTACGTCCTACACCTCTGCTAGTATTACTCCATGTGTAAGTACTACAGACTCTCTGCTTGTGTCAGCATTACCCCATGTGTAAGTACTACACACTGTCTGTTCCTGTTAGGATTAGTCAGCACTACATCCTACACTTCTGTTAGTATTACTCCATGTGTAAATACTACAGACTCTCTGCTAGTGTCAGCTTTACTCCATGTGTAAGTACTACACACTGTCTGAACATGTTAGTATTAGTCAGCACTACATCCTACACCTATGCTAGAATTATTCCATATGTAACTACTGCAGACTCTCTCATGTCAGCATTACTCCATGTGTAAGTACCACACTATCTTTGTTCCTGTTAGGATTACTCAGTACTACACCTTACACCTCAGCTAGTATTACTCCATGTGTAACTACTACAGACTCTTTGTTGGTGTCAGCATTACTCTATGTGTAAGTACTACACTATTTTTGTTCCTGTTAGGATTAGTCAGCATGTCATCCTACACTTCTGCTAGTATTACTCCATGTGTAAGTACTACAGACTAAATCCTCATGTCAGCATTACTCCTTGTGTATGTACTATACATTGTCTCTTCCTGTTAGGATTACTCAGCACTACACCCTACACTTCTGCTAGTATTACTCCATGTGTAAGTACTACAGACTCCCTCCTCATGTCATCGTTACTCCATGTGTAAATACTACACACTCTTTTTCCTGTTAGGATTACTCAGCACTACATCCTACACCTCTGCTAGTATCACTCCATGTGTAAGTACTACAGACTCTCTGCTAGTGTCAGCATTACTTCATGTGTAAGTACTACACTATCTTTGTTCCTGTTAGGATTACTCAGCACTACACCCTACACCTCTGCTTGTATTACTTCATGTGTAAGTACTACAGACTCTCTGCTGGTGTCAGCATTATTCTATGTGTAAGTACTACACACTCTTTGTTCCTGTTAGGATTAGTCAGCATGACATCCCATATCTCTGCTAGTATTACTCCATTTATAGTACTGAGTGTAGTACTGTTGCATGCTTGAGGGTTCTTGCCAGTAATATTGACATTGATTGCACAGTCCAATGCTCATATATCACAGGACACTACTTTATCACAGTTATGAATCAATTTTTCTATTCTTTAATTTCAGAATACAATAGAGTTCAACACTTAAGTAGTTAAAAATAATCAGGTCAAGCAAATTCAGCACAGCTAACTGATCACAATCGTGTATGTATTTTTTTATTTATTTACTCTGACAACTGTATAAGTCCACTGTCTTCATGATAACACTTTTAGACATAAATTAACTAAACAATGGTGATAGTACAGCACCAAGGTATTGGTTAACTGTTTAGTATATGTTTTGAAAATGTCATGATTTGACTTCTTTCTGCTGATGGCACTAAGCAGGATGGATGATGGAACAACATGCAAAAAGATTTAATAGAACAAAAGGATGGAATATGAACCAGGAAATATGTATGCTGTGTGCTTCCAAACAAAGTTATGATGATCAGATCAGGACAAAGCATTCATGAGAGGGGTATCAGTAAAATGCATCAGGAAACATTGCAGAGAGCTAGTTATTGTAAAGGCAAAAAAACTCCATTATTCTATCATTTAAAATTTTATAACATTTCACTTAATAAATTGCGCAATCATGTATGCAGAACATGTGCTGGGAATATGAAACACAGACAATAAAAGCCTGATTGAAAAACACTGCTCAGTGGCAGGCAATCTTACTGTGTGGAAAAAATCTGCTGCAATTTAAAGAATAGATTTCTTAGGCCAAACATGTTAGATACAGAAGTCATTGAGCACAGGACAGCTGGCTGATATAGACAGACATGAGGAAGGAATAATACACCTTCATCTTCAAGTGAAATCTGCAGCATGCTGTCTTTGGCTTGCTGATAATGTTTCAGTGCTTATGATGGGCAGCATTCTTAGGAACTCATTAGGAGATTCAACAGCCTGTGTTTCTTCTCTTTTTTCCAATATTCAGTGCAAAGGAAAAATAAATAATGATGTAATCAAAAGACAGAAAGAAATATTTTTAAATTGTTTATGAAGTCCATTCTACACATATCGTGAACCACCAAGTAGGCGAATTCATGCAAAAAAGCCATGGAAAAACACAGCTACTGAGAGAAGAATGATAGCATTGATGTTGACGATGGTTCTCCACAGTGGCACTTCTGATGTATCGGTCAGCTTATTCTGGATAGCTTGCAACTCTTCCTCACTTAGCTGGGGGGCCGGATTGTCATCAAAGCCACAGAACCAGTTATAGGCCTTTCTCCAGCAGCTAGGGTCTGGCTTTGGTCCTGTGAATATAAAGCAGAGAATGAATAAAACACACAGCACCTTCAAATGAATGTTTCTACTGATGTAAAAAAACATAATCTATGGTGACAATGTGGAACAGAAGCTGTAACAAAAGTACTAAAACAGAGCAATCAGAGTCTGAATCATGCCAGACCTACTTTTCCTCCATGATAAAGTTTTTCATACATCTTCTGCAGCAGAAATAGGAACACGAAAGCATAGCATCTATGGATCAGTTCAGCCCAAGGACTATGAAAGCTTTGCCAGTACCCACCTTCATATGAGCTAAACATAAATCATCATGAAGGAGTCTATAAGGCACAGACTACAATTCTATTTTGATAGCTAATGGTCTTTAAGCCTATAATCTTTTTAGTAGGGAACATCTGGGATCTTTCAAATTGTGCGATGCATTCAGACAAACACTTGACAAATGGACATTGTCACACTCAGTAAATCGTCTGATAAGGGATAAGAAGAGAGTGAAGATAACCTGTTTTGATTTAGGAGAGATGCCTTTAAGCTTTAGATGGGCCAGATATAAGGATTTTCAGAGTGCTATTAAGACATGGTGGTAAAAGGACAGGGAATTATTAATGAAGGTTCTAAAACCTCTGATGACTGAATCAGTGTGGAGAGGAGTGCTATCTATGCTATAGGTAAGGGAGCAGACCTGTTTTCCAAATTTAACAACGCAGTATTTTTTTACCTATCAGTTTAAGCCTGTTTTCTTTTTAGAAGTTATTTGCAAGTTCTGGACTAACCAAGAAGTTTCGCTGTGTGGCGGGTGTAATGTTCCCTTCCTGAATTATGTTAAGCTTGTAGTTCATTAATAAAAATTTAACTGTAAAATACATGCTACAAAATAATAACATAGAAAATAGTAGGTAGTTCACAGTTGAATTAAAAATTCAATAATCTTTATTGAAACACACAAACAAGAGATCCACATTAAGTATATCATTATACTCAACTAGGATCACTTGTTTGTGTGTTTCAATTAAGGCTATTCATAGGTTCATAGGTAGGTACTAGGCTATCGGCCCTGGGGCCTATACAAGCCCAGCTAAAAAGGTACCCTGGCTTTTGCCACCTAAGAAAATTATTTTCCTGTGCCACTGTCGAGCAGAGCTACAGAGGTGATCCCCAGGGTGAATTTCCTATTTCCCATCCAATCATCAAGATTTTTCTTGAAGAGTGCTAATGAAGAACTTTGTTTGATATAGATAGGTAGTTTATTCCAGAGTACGGGAAGTCTCTGGGACAGGAATCTATCCCTTCAGCATGTTCTGTTTATTGTGGTGACAAGGTTTAGGTCCCTAGAGCGTGTAGCTCGGAGGGATTGGGATTTCTTTAAGTGGAGCATGTCAGGCAGAGATCACCTCTGAGTAGGCGATATGTGATGGAGTAAAGCTGGAGTTCTTTGAGACGGTCTGCATAGGGTATCTGTTTGAGGCCTGTAATCCTCTTTGTGAGGTATTTCTGCAGCCTTTCTAGTTGCTGTAGATGTTTTGTGAGGTACATACCAAAAGGGACATTGTACTCTATAATGGGTCTAATGAGTGATGAGTAGAGGGGAACAATGACCTCTTTTTTTCTGGATGAGAAACCTTTTGTGATGAGGTGTGCCACGTAGAAGGATTTCCTGACTATTGTGGCGATGTGATTATCAAAGGAGAGACTACTGTCCACCTATGTCCCAAGGTCTTTTATCACATTTTCGGTGTTAAGTATACTACCGCCTATGTTGTAGTTCATGGGTACAGAGTTTTTACCAAAGGGGATGACAATGCACTTTTTGGCATTGAGCTTGAGGCCATGGCTTTGACAGCAGGTATCTGTCTCAGTGAGGCCCTTTTGCAGGATGTCCACATCATTAGGAGTTTTGATTATGGCTCCTAGTTTGCAGTCATCTGTGAACTTCATTAGCCAAAGACCTTCTGTGTTAGCCTGTACTTCAGAAAAGTAGATACCAAACAGGAGAGGACCCAGGACTGAACCCTGTGGTACTCCACTTGTCACTGGTCTAAAGTCGGATTTGGAGTCTGCTACTTTCACAGTGTGGGTTCTGTTAGTGAGTCAGTTGGCAACCCATCTTGTGACATAGGGATTTATACCTAGTTTAGTGAGTTTATCTATAATTCCAGAGTGGGGGATGGTGTCGAAAGCCTTGGCAAGATCTAGATAGGCTGTGTGAACCACCTTATCCTTGTCTACGGCTTTGGTGACTACTTCAAAGAAGTCTATCAGGTTTAGGAGACATGATCTGCCTTTTACAAACCCAAACTGGGTGGGGTCCAGAATTTGGAGGTTACCAATTTCTTTGTTTATAAGTTCCATGATGATACGTTCCATGGCCTTGCAGACCAGGCTCATCAGGCTAATGGGGCGGTAGGTCCCGGGGTCCGTAGTGGCTCCCCCCTTATGGAGTGACATAACCATCGCTGTGCGCCATTCAGCAGGCACAAAGCCTGAGGTGAGGCTATGATTGAACATGGTACTTAGGTGGGGTGTCAGTACGTTCTGTAGTTTGTGTAGAATGCAGCCTGGGATGTTGTCTGGTCCCATGGATGCTGTGTTCTTGGCTTTGGAGAGTGTGGTTTTACCTGTGCAGCCGTGTTTACAGGAACTTTGCATTCTTCTGGTATAGAGATGGGCTCTTTAGGGGGTGAGTGGGGGGTAAAGTTAGCACTGAACCTATCTGCCAGGATGTTGGCAATATCAGTTGGGTCTGTATATTTAGTGCCATTGTGCTGTAACTCAGAGCAGATCTGAGTGTTGCCATTGAGATTCTTGACATAGCTATAGAATACTTTGTGGTTGTCTTTAGAATCAGTGGCGATTTTGATTTCATTTATTAGGGATCACAGTTTCTTACTGAGGCTGACCAGGGAGCTCCTCCACTCATGAGATTTTACTCTCTTTTGCAACAGTTTCTTCCTTCTGTTGTACAGTTTGTTTATGGCAGGGGACCACCAGATTGGCTTCCTTTTTTTGGAGGATAGCGTCTTGGTTCTGTTTGGGATAGCACGATCCATGCACTCATGTAAGTTCTTATAAAGTGCAATTGTGTAGGATTCAGTAATCGTAACTGTATTGTCCATCTGCATGGGTGTCATGATGTTCACCACTTCTGTCTTAAGAAGCATGAAGTTGGTTTTGAAGAAATTTTTTACCATGGTTTCCTTAATGGAGGGGTGGGGGCAGGATGTGAGTATCTAGGGTAATTAGCTTATGGTCTGATCGGACCAATGATGCATTGACTTCAGGTGTGGAACACCGATCACTCATGTTGGTAATGACTAGATCTAGGATATTGTTGCCCCTGGTGGGGGTGTGGATAAGTTGATCCAGGGTATTGGAGTTTATGAATTCCAGAAAGCGTTGAGTGAAGGAATTGGTACATGAGTAGTTTTCCCAGTTAATGGTGGGGTAGTTGAAATTGCCCATTATTAGGGTGTTTGGTTGAACCCTAATATTTTCCAGTACATCAAGAAAAGAGGAGTGGGAATCCTGGGACATGTTGGGTGATCTGTAGCAAGCTACAATTTGGATTGCAGTTTTGCCCAGAGTTAGTTGCACTTGGATAACCTCAGCTGCATTATGCTGGAGGTGTGGATATCCTTTATGAATATGGACACACCTCCGCCTTTGGTGTTCCGGTCCAGGTTACATGGCCAAAAAGTGTGGTATGAGTTATAGCCTGGTAGTGCAGGGGTGCTCTCTGGAGCCTTGAACCAGGTCTCAGTCACTGCACAGATATCGATGTTCTCCATTTTAAGGAGTGCCTCGAGTGAGTGCATTTTGAGATTTAGACTTCTAGCATTAAGTAGCATCAACCTACAGTTTTTGCTTGCCTGTTTCTGTTACAGTGGTGAATTTGTCATTTGAACCTTGCCTAAAAAAGGCACAATAGGGGCAGCAAGAACCTTAGCCAGTATCCGGAATCCCAGGAGTGACAGGTGCAGGCCATCTCTGGCAAAGCATCGTGGTCTGTAGACCATGTCATCCCAGGCAGACAGATACTGGATCCCTTTAGAATGGCACCAGAAGCTTAGCCAATTGCTGAAGTCAATCATTTTGTCCTTGTACTGCAGCATCATTCTGGGTGATGGCAGAATGCTACTCAGGACTAGGATCATACCTGCCTGGGCTACAAGATCGGAGAGCTCTTCCATGTCTCTTTTCATGTAGTCCAGGGAGGTATGTCTCAGGTCATTCACACCAACATGGACAATGGCAGAGTCATATTTGTACTTGTTCTTGAGTGACCTGAGTGTGTGGGTTATGTGGCAAATCCTGACACCTGACAAGCAGCTGACAGTAACCTTCTCCTTGTTTAGCCTGGTGAGTGGGACATCAGTGTGCCTGACTATAGAGTCACCTATGACTAGTGTGTTGGGTACGTTGTTTTGCCTTATTGGCTGTGGTTGAGTGGCACACTGAGTCTGCGGGCTATGTGTCATTTGGGTTGTGTTGGGGGGTGGAGGTTGCTTGCATTTCTGCTTTGGAAGTCTCTGTTGCTTGAGCATATTATTATTGAGATTATTAAATCAACTGTGGACTACCTACAATTTTCTTTTTCATTATTTTGTAGCACATATTTTATAGTTATATTTTACAGTTTCATGTTTATTATGTGAACTAAGTGCATAACATAATTTAAGAAGAGAACATCACAGCCTCCATACTGCGAAGTTTCTTCTTAGTTTGTTTTTGACCCAGTATAGGTTGCATACTGGGTTTTCTGAGACTTCGAGGGATACCACGGATTTTTCTTTTTGTAAGTTCTGAACTAAGCCACAGTGGAGATGTATCAGAAGTTGAGCAAACAGCACCACCTTGCTTGCAATCCTCAACAAATGTAATTAGCTATAAGGCTGGGCTATTTGTCTGAAGTTTGGAAAAGTAGGTACTGAATAAGACAAGTCCAAGTACAGAGCCCTGAGGGACACCAATAGTCACATTTTTATTTTTTGAGGTGGGTTCAGGTATTTTAACTATGTGTGTTCTGTCTTTCAATATATTTCTTATCCACTTAACAATATAAAGGTTTGTGCTTAGGTCTTTGAGTTTGTTGAAAATACCAGTAAGGGATTTCAAATTAAAGGCTGCAAGATCTGCTTGGCCACCATCCACAACTATCACAAGCCTTTTGAAGTTTACTAGATTGAATGGATTTTACCTATCCTTGATGAAGCTAGATAGGTGAGGGTCTAGAACAATATAATTTTCAATAACTAAATTTGTAAAATCTTATATACTGTGCTTAATGGGTTTTCAAATTAGATTAGCTAGGCTAATGGGTGTGTAGATAAATAAATTATAGTAAGCGAGGTGGCTAAAAGTAGATTAATTTATTAAATGGTTAGCACTTTCACATCAATTCACGATGCTTCTTCAGACCATGAGCATATCACATCACTTTCTTTATATACCTTCATAAATTAATCAATTATACGTTCAATTATTTAATCAAGTTCTTAAGTTAACATACCTACTAATACTTACTAAATTCATAAAAACAGACACATAGCATATATATTCTTACCTTGACACCTAGGCACAACAATAATAAAATATATTAAAACAGTACCTTAAAACATGTATATACATGCATATATATATACATATATATATATATATATATATATATATATATATATATATATATAGATTCCATACACTAGATCGAATTTTCACTAATTCGAAATAGTGCATGGAATGCACACTGCAGAGAAAGTGCACTTAATCGAAAAAGTGCACTTACGCGAATTTCAGTACAATGAACGGGTGTTGTACTGAACTTCCCTGCAGTACTCACGGACCTTAGGGTTAGGGCACGGGTCATAGTAAGGGGATAGCGCATAGGGCTATCACCTTACCATGACCCGTGCCCTAACCCTAAGGTCCATGACAACTGCAGCACAGTGAAGGACATAGCAATGTCCTCCACTATGGTGGGATAGTCACGAACCTTAGGGTTATGGCATGGGTTAGGGTAAGGGGATAACTTTACTAACTATCCCCTTAACCTAACCCGTGCCCTAACCCTAAGGTCCGTGACTATCACACCATAGTGGAGGACATAGCTTGTTTTTTATGTCCTCCACTGTGCTGCAGAGGTTTTGGTGAAGTGCACTTACGCAAAAGTTCACTTTCGTTAAAGTGAACTTTCGCAGAAGTGAGGCTTCCTGTTACAAGTTTGAAGTAGTGAACTTTCGTTCTTGTAATAGGAATCCATATACATATATATATATATATATATATATAGATATATAGATATATATATGTATAATAACAAACATTTCATTTAAGAGATCTAGCTTTTAAATATGGCTTAATAGAAGCCCTGTTATTAAGACCTGGGGGTCTGTCAGCTTGCAATTCTAAAATCCATTTCAACTCAGGGTTGTTCTGTCAAATTTTTTTAAATCTCCCAGTCTTGGGCTTGGATATAAACATTCCATAACTTTAAACCTAAATTTATGTGTATTGCAAAACAGAGCTGAATGCTTAGCAAGAGCACTTCTATCTCTATCAATATTTCTAATTGCTACTATGTGCTCCCTTATACGTTCCCTTAGTGTCCTATTGGTCATACCCACATAAAGTGAACTACAGGTATTACAGACAGCTAAATAAATTAAATTTTTCATTACACAATTTGCTAATACCTTAAATTTG
This sequence comes from Protopterus annectens, assembly GCF_019279795.1. Lineage (NCBI taxonomy): Eukaryota > Metazoa > Chordata > Ceratodontiformes > Protopteridae > Protopterus > Protopterus annectens. The sequence goes on from NC_056733.1 coordinate 899,644,412, forward strand.
TATTTTCTGTTAGTCCTAGAATGTACAAATTCATTATCCAATGCTAGAACACTACATACACTACAGCTACCACATTTATGTAACCCATTCATATTTATGCTACTTTGATTTTTATTGTTGCTGTAGCATAATAGTCTTTTTAAATTCTTTCTATTCCTATAACTGAATTGTAGTTTATTCTTAATTACCTTATTTATTTAATTATCTGCTTGCAGTATAAACCAATTCTTGCTTATAATTTGCCTTACACATTCAACATTACTGGAATATTCCAGTGTAAATGTTACTGCATTTTTATCATATGTGTCTCTTGATACATCTTCTCGATTTAAAGTCGGCCCATACATATAGGGTTTTGCTCTCTTTTCCTTAGTGCTCGTACTTCATGTACCCCTTTATAAATTTCCCTTTTTGTTATACTCACATTTAACTAATTCCTCTCTAAACACATCCATATCTGTGTGGAATGTAACATCATCATCCTCCGGCCTTGAGATCCGCATACCCTGCCCTTTAATTATGTTCTTGTATGTGTGGGAAGCATACCCTGCCCTTTAATTATGTTCTTGTATGTGTGGGAAGCATACACTGCCCTTTAATTATGTTCTTGTATATGTGGGAAGCATACCTGCCCTTTAATTATATTCTTGAATATGTGGGAAGCATACTCTGCCCTTTAATTATGTTCTTGTATGTGTGGGAAGCATACCCTGCCCTTTAATTATGTTCTTGTATATGTGGGAAGCATACCCTGCTCTTTAATTATGTTCTTGTATGTGTGGGAAGCATACCCTGCCCTTTAATTATGTTCTTGTATGTGTGGGAAGCATACCCTACCCTTTAATTATGTTCTTATATGTGTGGGAAGCATACCCTGCCCTTTAATTATGTTCTTGTATATGTGGGAAGCATACCCTGCCCTTTAATTATGTTCTTGTATATGTGGGAAGCATACCCTGTCCTTTAATTATGTTCTTGTATATGTGGGAAGGATGCATGCTGTCCCTATAAAGAATATTATTTCTACAACATGATTTTCTGTATAATTCTGTTGAAAAAAAAACATTCATATCTTTCTTTATAATAATATCCAAAAATTCTACTTATTATTGTTGTGGCTAGGTGTCAGGGTAAGAATATATATGCTATGTGTCTATTTTTATGAATTTAGTAAGTATTAGTAGGTATATTAACTTTAAGAACTTGATTAACTAATTGTATGTATAATTGATTAATTTATGAAGGTATATAAAGGAAGTGATGTGATATGCTCATGGTCTGAAGAAGCATCGTGAATTGATGTGAAAGCACTAACCATTTAATAAATTAATCTACTTTTAGCCACCTCGCTTACTACAATTTATTTATCTACAGTTAATACAATTTGTGTAGTGGAGGTTTGCAGTGGCATTGTTATTTATTAATTGGTGTGTAGACATGAGGGTCAGAGGTTGAGCCATGTGTATGGGGACTACAAAGGCCATTTTCCAGTTTTCAGAAACATACCAAGTGAAGAAGCGTAGGTTGAAGAGATTCATGAGAAATTCTGTTAGGGCATATCTGATGTTAGTGATTAGGCAACCAGGATATTACTGAGGCCCAAGGGCACATTACATTCAGCTTTGGAGAGGGCAGTTATATGGTTTGATCCACAGTAATCCTTGGAAAGAGTTGAAACTTATGAATTTGTGGAATACATCTGCTAGCATGTTGCCAATATCTTTTCAGATGTTTGTTGTGGATTAAAAGGACAGTTTCCAAAAGAACTGCTCTCTTGCAAGTGACTCACTTCTGTCAGCCTCAGTGCAAGTGGTCAGTTACATTGGCAGAAAGTATTTTGGAACCGGGCACAAAAAGTATTGTTGGACATTGTTTCCTAGTTTTTTGACCTATTTGAAGAATGATTTGCAATTATCATTGGCTTCTGCTGTGATTTTTCAGTTTGTGCTTTGCCTAGAACTTCCTTATGGTGATTTTTAACTCTACATATTTTCTTGATGGAGTTTTAGGTGGGCAGATTACAGTTTGTTGAATACATTATTTATTTATTTTTTTATTTTAGTGTAACAATTATCCGGGTATACAACCAAGGTGCTTTTTTTAAACTTTTCTGACACATTTGTTCTTTTTATGGCCTGCTTGATCTATACATCTAAATCAATGTGAAACTGTATAGAGGTAGTGCATTGCAATGATATTTTAAAAGCTCATAATGCAGTTTTAAGAGGTTTGCCTCCCTAAAGGTCTTAAACCAAGACTTTAAAAAAAAAGATGCTTGTTATTGTGATGGAGAACACCACTGCTTTGTGGTAAGGTTTGACCAAGGCTGTAGAATCAGAAGGTGGGGTACAGAAGGGGCTATAAATTCATTAGGATAAGACTGACAGAATGAGGACCCCTACTAAACAAGTTGATTATTTACTCCAGGGAATTTGCATTTATTAGGTCAATGAACCATTGGGCATGCTTACGACTTATGCTGCATTTCTTCCAGTTAATAGCCAGATAATTGAACCCCCCCACACAGAAAAGTATAGAAATTTATGAACAATCCAGCTAGCAAATTTAAAAATTTGTCATGGTCATCAGGGGATGTTGAAGATGGTTTATAGCAGGTTAGAAAGTGGTTATATATCTCATTTAGAATGAATTTCACTTCAGTATGCTCTAACTGAAGGTCATAGGGAATCTGTTTGGAAATAGCAGGATCTCTGACAAACACTCCCCTGCAGCTTCCTGTCTGACAGTGTGATGGTGCTGCACTCTAATACAGAAGATGGGTAACCATTTGAAATGTTGGGACCTGCTAGACCAAATCCCGAAATGGGAGATTGAATGGCGGAAAGATCAGATTTGAATGTACTAAATCCAAGATGCCATTTCTCAGAATATTCCCTTTTCTCCAAGTTATGGCAATCTAGGAGTTGGTATATTAAAATATCGGGGATATGGGGGTCTTGCCCCCCCGCAAAAAGAAATTTTACGGAGAAGAGTGATTTTCGAGATTGTTCTCTGCATTTTATGTCTTTTTTTTTTCAGCTTTTTCACACTCCACATTTTGAGCACTGACATTTCAATAGGGAGCATTAGAAGGTGTTATACATATGTCCTGTTAATAAACAATATAGATTTGTTCAAGTTGCAAAGGAGAGCCTTAAGATCTGGCAGTTTATTATTTAGACGTAGCACTGAGTAGAGCAACCGCAATATGGTCAGTTTTGTGATCTAGTGATATTCTTTATGCTATGCTGGGATGTCCAGAATATGATCTAAAAAGCCACAAAGAGGGTAGGCAAAGGCTTTCGTCAATACATGGAAGTCATGACATGAAAGGTACAGGACATGCACTGTGAAGCAAGTAGACCTGTCAGTCATGTTATCCTAAGCCGACAGATATAAATAATTCTCTGTAGAATAACACCAACTACTTACCCAGTTATTAAAATCAATTATCTTTTCTTTGAATTTGCATCATTCTGCGTGATCATAGCTTTCCACTCAGAACCAGAGTCTAGCCTGCATTGTCACATACATAGTGAAATCCATCATATCTCTGTGTGTATCCTTCTGTGTTGAACACCTCAGATCAGTCACACCCAAATGGACCAGTAACAGGTTATAGTCATGTTTGTCACATCTAATGGATTTTATGGTCTTTACAACACCGTGGATACTGGCACTAGAAAAACAGCTGATTTTCCCCCTTTTATTATCAGGCCTGAAGACAGTAGAATATATGCATCTGGCAGTTAGCACAGAGGATTAAGGCTATGAGTTGATAACAAGCTACATTCTGTAGAACTGGGTTTCACTCACTTGGCCTTCATTTATGTACTGTGTGACCTTAAGCAAGTTATTTAATAAGGCAGTGTTTTAGGGCAATTGGGAATTTTGGTGGGGTCCTTAATAGTCACCTGAACTGCACGGTTAGTAACTACTTATAAACTGGTATAAATGTATTTGTTCCAAATATTATTATCTGTATTGTTACCTAATGAGCGTAAACGTATTTTACAAATTACATTACAAATTATGGATGTGTTTGGATTGGCTCTCATACATTGATATGATATTGCTAGGCGTATATTCCTATTGTCTCCTTGACAAAAGTATTGTTTGGCATCTGAGCTGATGCCATGTTGATTGAACACTGAGTGGCATCTGTACCTGTTACATCATTGATGTATAATGTTGTGCCGTACTGTTCTTGAATTGTGCTGTTTCTAATAGTACCTCATTCACTTGATATATTTTTTTTGTTTAGTGTTATAATCTTACCTATTTGTTATGTTGTTTTTATCATTGTTCTATTTTGGAGCTTATCTCCCCGAGCCTCTACTGAAAATGGACATGTATCCAGTTAGACTAGCCTGGTCAACAAATGTAAAATAAATAAATAAATAAATAAATTGTGGATACTATTAGGCTTTTATTCTTACTTGAAACTATTCTCAGATCTTTCCAAGTGTTTACCTTATTAACAATGTTCCATTCAAGGGTTATTACTGAGTTAGGTTTTTAGGTCCAGACTATATTACACTACATTTATTATGGTTCTGACTGAGACTGTTGTCACCAAGCCACTTTGACACTGATGAAAGGAAGGCACTGAATAGGTCAAGGTCTTCCTCATTTGTAATGAAAGCTCCAATTGTAATATCATCTGCATATTTAGATGAGCAATATTTACATAATACTGATAAGAATAAAAAAAATATTAAACAAAAGTGGGCCCAACAGAACACTGACAGCGACTGCAACATTGTTACACAATTAGCTCTAGTAGAACACACAAGTGCTCCAGTGTGAGCTGTTCATAGTTACTAAATATGCACTCCAAGAAACCATTAAGGAGGCTAGCCCAAATTCCCAATTGTCCCATGCACTGTTTAGTTAACTAACTTGCTCAAGGTCACACAGTATGCAAATGAAGGTGGGAAGATTCAAACCAGGTACCCTTGGCACATGAATCTGCTCATTAACAAGTCGGAGCTTTAGTCCTCTGCTCTAACTGCCAGACTTCTGTGTCCATCTGTTGTTTGCTTAGTTACTGATGGAGTGCAGATTAAAGAGTACAATTTTTACATTTAGATATTTGCTTATTCATAAGAATCAAATTTAGATGTGAAAGAGACTGAAAAAAAAATCATAAGAGACAGAAATTCTGCTTTAGTCTCCCCTCATAACAGCAAGCTATGAAGCCATCTCCTATAGATTTTTAGCTCTCCTCTGACACAGCCAACCAGACACTCACTAAGGAACCTGGTCTTGTATCTCTCCACCAATCTCAGTTAACTTGCACCTGTGCCTGGACTACCTTTGTCTCTAGTTTCAAGGCCTGGAACTGTAGATGTTTATTATCCAGCAAGAAAGGATTGGACTCCACAGCCAGTTCTGGTTTGTCTCATCCTTAGGAAGGGCAGCGGCTCACCCTACAGTAAGAGAGTCACCTAATAGAGGTAAAGTGTGACTGCATTGTATCAGATAATGGTCAAAAGAAAGCAAATATTGAGTAAACAACACCTTTGAACAATCTGAAGGCCAAGCAGAGCAGTACAGGCTGTCAAGAACCCCATGCAAAAATTACAGAGCATTAGCTGTGATTGGTTCATAGAGACACATGTAGCTCTGCTAGAATATAGAAGTGCTCTGTTTTTAATTTCGCCAAGTATTTTAGGTTTCTAATACCATGGCAGGAATGGACCCCATTCCTAAGTCAAAGTATCATTAAGTTCATAAAATTAGTTTTGTTTCAATCTTTGATGTTAGCCAGAAGTGCTCTTCGCAGCACCCACAATATGCCTAGTAATGACTCCTTCTGCAATTCATATGGGGTTACATGTGTTGGTAACATATCTAAGTATGATTGTAAATCATTTTTTTATAAGACCCGTTGCTCCTACTACTATTGGTACTGTCTGGGTATCCTTCTTCCACATTGCCCTTGTTTCTGCCTGCAAATCCTTGTATTTTATGACTGTGTCTCTCTGTTCATAAGACACTGTAGTCACTGGGTGTAGCAATTTCAATGATTAATGATACTTTTTGTCTTCTTTTTATGGACTACTATATCTGGTTTTCATGCATCTATTTTTTTGGACTGTTGGTGGTAATGGGTGATCCCAAGTCATATAAACGTCATCATTTTCTATAATACTTTGTGGCTCATGTTTCCAATGTTTTTCAGCTCGTCAATATTATAATGTTTGCATAATCCCCAGTGCAACAGTCTTGCCACATTATTATGCCTTTCAGTAAACAGTCCTTCTGCCATTAATGTATCACAACAAGCAACAAGATGTGCAACTGCTTCCAATTCTGTTTTACAAAACCTACATTTGGCTCTTTCTCCCACATGTTCAATGGGCTTTGTAAACCAACATGTGTGTAGTCCACTGTCTTGGGCTGCCAATATTAACCTTTCATCTTTTGATATAAATTCACCTCTCCTTAATCATTCCTGTGTCAGAACCTGATCAACATGAGGTTGTTCCAAGATTTTTCTATACTTGCAACTATATTTATGCATTTTCCACATCTCTTGCCTTCTCATCTGAAAATTTACCCTATATTCTTTTTTTTGTTTGTTTTTTTTGGTACATCCAGTTGCTGCCTGATTTTTATCTACTTCTGGTTTGATTTCCATTCCTGCTTGACAATAATATGCTTCTGCTAGATTAAGCGAAAAGTCATCTTAGATTTATTCTCCTTGTGTTTCAAAACTTTCACTATGTTTGGCTCTTGTGAGTTCAGCAGATATATATATATAGTCCCACGGATGCAGATCTACACATATAATCGATTTCGAGGAGGGTCTTACCTCCTCCAGAATGGGGAATAGATAGTCTTGGTATAGACTGATTTGATGAGCATGAAGCATCCTTTTTGTTTTCCTGTGCAACCGATCCAGCACCTTTTGGGGTCAGTCAATCACTCCAAAACTGTAAGTCAGGACAGGATGAACAAATTGGTTTATAGCTTGAACTTTGTTCCTAGATGTCAATGCTGTTTTCACTTTTAATTTTAATCTTCTAAAATATTCCTTACTAAGTTTTATTTATATTTTTTTCATGTTTTATTGCTGATCCTTCATTAATCCCCAAATATTTATACACTCCTTCTTGTTCAAGTTCTTTTATATCACATTCATATTACAAACTGATGTTTTCTTGGTGCTACAGCTTTCCTGCTTCAAAGGTTGCTTTTGCACAATTATCAAGACCAAATAACATTCTTATATCATCTAAAAAGGTTTTGACCACTTGCAGTTGTCTTTCATTTCCTCATCTAATGAACTATACAGTTTTAAATCATCTACAAAAAGAAGATAAGTCTTTACACTTTGTTGTTTTCTGGGAGCCAAATTGTAGCCATGACCTAATCTGATAAGTAAACAGCTTAATGGGTTAAGGCCAAGACAGAAGAGCAGTGGTGACAGAGAGTAACCCTGGAATATACCCCTTTGGATTTTTATCCCTGGAATAATAATTTATCTTTATCATGGCTTAACTGCAAAGTGGTTTGCCACTGTTTTATGGTTGATGTAATGTAATCAGTCAACGTAGGGCATATCTTATACATTTTTAAACACTCTTTTATCCATGAATGTGGGATACTGTCAAATGATGTTTTGTACTTTATCCATGCCATACTTAGATTTGTCCCATTTTTGCAGTTCTCCGTCATGACTTTATTTAACACCACATGATCCTTTGTTTCATATGACTTTTTTTACCACTTTGTTCTATTGCCGTAAGTGAGTTTTCTTCTAAATGACTATAAACTCTGTCAGGATCAATTCCAGTGTATATTTTATAAGTTGTCATAAGGCAAGCTATTTTTCTATAGTTTTTAGGATAGCTTGCAGGTTTGCTCTTAAGTAGAAGTATTTTTTTCTATTGATAACCAGTCTGGTGTCTTTTCAGGGTGCACATACAAATAACTCTTATTTATGGCTAAATCTTCATATAAAGATATTAATACTTTTAGCCAGAAGTTAATTACTACATCTGAGCCTGGGGATTTCCAGTTAGGAGCTTTTCTTAACTTTGTTTCAATTTCTCTGACTGTTACTTCAACCCATTTCATATCCTGTGCATTTGAACTTCTTATTCTTTCTTTTACTTCTTCTATCCATTTAGCATCTTTGTTATGTTCCACAGGCTCTTCATAGATATTTCTCCAAAATTTATTTAGTTCTTCTTTTTTTGCTGCTGTTTCAAATCATTTTGCCTTGTTTCCCAATTCTCATAAATTGCTTATTTTGTACTTTATATTTATCTGCATATCTTCTAAGTTTTTCAGCCTTTGCTGATATTTTTAGTTTATTATTTGTGATAATGCACAATAGATTCTGATCTGTTCTGATTCTGCACATTGCTTTTATCATGTCTATCTTTCTAAGTATTTTTGTTGATCTGTTCCCTCTTCTATACTCTTCTAACAGTGACACTTCTTGTCTTAATTGCTTTATAATTTTCTCTATTTGATACTTCCATGATGGCATTCAATTTCTCCCCTTCCTTTCCCTTACTGCCCTCTGTTTTTGTGGTAACACTTTATCTGTTACTAATTTAGCTGTAGAATAATATATCCTATTTACTTCTGTAACATCACATGAATCTCTACGAACAGCCATAATTATTGTGTTCATTTGTTTTATCAAACAAAACAAAATCAAAAATATAAAGAACAAAATTTAGAGACTTTGAAAGGTATAAAAAAGAAACATGGACATGGGAAAGAAAGATAGATCTCATATGGTGCAATATTTATGCAAAGGAGACAGCCAAATTAATACAAAAAAGGCAACCCCAAAGATATTTGAAGATTAATACAGGCAAAGGCATAACTGCAAGCATTCCTAACCCTGGAAAATGCTGACATCTGCGCAGTCTCAGAAACCTGGTTCAAAACTGCAGAGAACACCTCAGCCTTACCTGCTTACTCATCCTATCATACTTTCAGACCCCAAACTGTGGACAGTAAAGCGAAAGGCGGTGTAGTTTCAATATATATTAAAGACATACACACGTCGAGGCTGGTCAAACAGTATGATGCACAGGAGACACTCCAGGTGCAGTTAACCGTTGATAAGACCACCATAAAAATCATAGCTAGCTACTGGCCCCCAAATCTGACTCAAGATGCCCAATCTGCCTATCTGGATCTCTTAAAATCTATCAAGATTCAACCCTTTACCCTTATCCTGGGTGATTTTAAATACCCAAACATAGATTGGAAGAACTACTCATGTCAGAACACAAATGCCCAGAGATTCCTCGATTTTGTCAATGCAAATGCCTTGGAACAGCTAGTCAATACCCCCACAAGAGGTGATAATATCTTGGACTTGGTATTAACCAACATGAGTAACCACTGCAGCATCCCTGCAATATCATCCATCCTCCCTGGTAAGATCCAACCATAAAGAGGTCACTTTCGAGGTCACCATCTCCCCCAACCCCCTCTAGCAAGGTTAAAAAAAAAACCTTCTCCAAAGCTGATTACACCATCCTGAGGGATGGTATAAACAGCTTCACAGCCCCCTCCCCCTCCCTAGGAATTGGCACCAGTATCCAAAACTACACCAAAGTACTATATGAGCATTTATATAGATGCACGGAATCAGGAATACTCGGCAGGACTAAATCATCCTCCGCAAGGAAGTGTAAACCTGTCTGGTAGACATCTGCAATAAATAAACTCTATAACAAAAGGAAAAAATTGCTGTCCAGGACCAAGCAGGAGCAGGTGCCTAATTGGAAGCAATCTCTCCTTAGCCTAAACAAGCAAATAAGAGCACTAGTGAAATCCTCCAAAGCAAACTTTGAGTCCAAATTGGCCACATCTACTAGAGATAATCATAAGGCCTTCTTCACATATGTCTGCAATTTCACAGGAAGCACCCATAGCTGTTCAGAACTGGTGGTCAAGGACACCATATATACAAAAGCCATAGATACAGCAAACTTGCAAGCTGACAGATTCAGTGAAAACTTCACCCCTGTGTGCCCCCATCAATAAATCAGAAAATCCCCAATACCTGCCTCTGTCCCCTTATATCTAGAGAACAGGTTATCACTGCTCTCTCAAAGGCAAAATATACAGCCTCCAAGGGACCTGACAACATCCCAGGTTGCATCCTACGTGAACTCCGGCAGGAACTTGCAGCATCATTAGGCACCCTATTCAACAAAAGCCTGAGTACCGGCTTCATCCCAGCCGAGTGGAGGACAGCCACTGTCATCCCTTTGCACAAATGTGGAGTGTCCACCGATCCTGGAAATTATAGCTCCAGCAACCTGACTTGCCTGATCTGCAAGGCCATGGAATGGATTATCATGGACCTCATTAACAAGGACATTAGCAATCTCCAAACACTCAATACCACACAGTTTCGCTTCATCAAGGGGAAGTCATGTCTGTTAAATTTGCTCGACTTCTTTGAGTCAGTCAACAAAGCCATGGATGAGGAGAAGATGGTGCACACTGCTTACCTTGACCTGATCAAAGCCTTCAACACTATTCCTCACCCGGGCATAATAGATAAACTCTCTCAACTAGGCATCAATCCATATGTTACCAGATGGGTAGCTGAATGGCTCACTGATAGAACCCACCTAGTCAAAATAGGGGAATCTACCTCAAGTAGTAGACCTGTAACAAGCAGCGTACCCCAGGGTTTGGTCTTGGGGCCTCTGTTATTTGGGATATACTTTTCTGAGGTGCAGGTCAAAACCAGTGGGTTATGGCTGACCATATTTGCAGATGACGGCAAGCTGAGTGCTGTCATTAATTCCCCTAGTGATGTGGACATCCTCCAAGAGAGTCTCACCCAAACAAGTGACTGGTGCCAGAAACATGGCCTCAAGTGGAATACCACAAAATGCATCATCATCTTATTTGGGGAGAGTGACGTCCCCACAAATTATAACATTAATAACAAAGTCCTAAGCAAGCAATCAGTCATGAGGAATTTGGGTTGATAGCAACCTGATTTTTGACCACCAGGTTGCTTCCATTGTACGGAAAGCTTTCTACATGGTTCACCTCATAAGTAAGGGTATCTCATCCAGGGACAAGGAGGTCATAACATCCCTGTATTCTTCCCTTATAGGACTCATTATTGCGTACAATGCCCATTTTGGCATGTACCTCACAAAGCACATGTAGCAGCTGGAGAGACCAGGGCCTCAAACATCTACCCTACACAAATAGGCTAAAAGCCCTATCACTCTACTTAGTTTCATACAGACTCCTCAGAGGTGACCTCTGTCTGGCATACAAGGCGATCTCGGATGCTGCTTTGATGGGACTGCTGCATATCTGCAAGTCAAGCTCCACTCAAGTAACCTGCATGAGCGGCCTCAACCTGGTCTGTAACATAATTAGGACTTGTTGGGGGGACAGATTTGTGTCCCAGAGACTCACCCAAATGTGCAATATACTCTATCTCCACATCAAGCAGAGTACCTCTTTACCCCTTCTTAAGCACAACCTGGATAACTGGATGGAAAACAGAAAATACATCCCTGGGATTCCACTCATGTCCCTGTTGGACAGGGGCATCAGGTGCTGACTTGTCTAAACATGGGCTAAACTCTTGGCTAGGCTTATAAAGGCCTTAGGACCAATGGCCTAGTAACGTCCTATGATCCTATGATCCTATATGGAAAATTTCACAATACAAAGAAATAAAATTAAAAAGAGGGAAAATAGAATAGAAGATTAGTAAAGTAGAAGTCAAAAAACAGAAGCTGAAGTTGTGGAATTCCTGCAAAGTGAAGGATTTAGTGTAGAAAGTCTAACACAGGTTATTTCACAACATGATGGAACAACAAGTCACCCAAGTAAGGAGAAACCGGAGGAGCAGGAGACATCTGAAAATGAAATATGGACATGGGAAAGAAAAAGAGATGTGATATGGTACAATATTTATGCAAGGGAGAAAGCAAAACTAATCAGTACAAAAAGAGCAGCACCAAAAATATTTGAAGAGAAATAAAGGCAAAGGCACCCAGACATGGACTCTTTTACAATACAAAAAATAAGAAAACAAAGAGGAAAAGTAGAAAAGAGTATTAGTAGTAAAATTAGTAGTATTAGTAGTAAAATTAGTAGTATTAGTAGAAAAAATTAGTAGTATTAGTAGTAAAATTAGTAGTATTAGTAGAAAGAATTAGTAGTATTAGTAGTAAAATTAGTAGTATTAGTAGTAAAATTAGTAGTATTAGTAGAAAAAATTAGTAGTATTAGTAGTAAAATTAGTAGTATTAGTAGAAAGAATTAGTAGTATTAGTAGTAAAATTAGTAGTATTAGTAGTGGAGAAGTTAAATTAATAGAAACTGTGGTTATGGATTACCTGCAAAGTGAAGGACTTAGTGTAAAATAATCTAACTCTTGGTAACATCACAGCAGGATAGAGCAATGGATCCCATTAAGGAGAAATCAGTGCAGCAGGAATCCTCTAATCAGTTGCGATACGAAGATACTTTGCAGCCTTCCATAGGAAACGAGTACAAAAGTTCAGCAGGAGTTGCACAGCAAAGGAAGGAACAGGAAACTGTGGCAACTCTTACACAGTCAATGTTGTGGAGTGATAGGCCAGTGAGATCCCATATGAAAGAGCAATGGATGACACAGGATGAAACTGAAGAGAATATGGGACAGGAGGTTGCCCTGGAACTTTCTATAGAATACCCGCAGGAAATGGAGAACAAAGAATGTGCCCTCAGTTTAGAAGAAAATGATCTATGGGAAGAGTTGCTTGATTTAATAGAGATGAACAGACATATTAATATTAGTGAAAGAAATAGACTACAGAAAGTCAATAAAACCCAAAAAGTTAGAAGTTTGATAAAACAAATAAACACAGTAATTAGGACTGTTCATAGACATTCGTGTGATATAACATAAGTGCTCCAATGTAAGGTGTTTATTGTTTGCTTAATTACTGATGTATTGTAGATTAAAGAGTAGAATTCTTATATTTAGGTATTTTATTCACTCCTAAGAATCATACCTAGATGCAATACAGACTAAAAAAACTCAGAAAAGACATATATTCTATTTAGGTCCCCCCCACCCAACCTGCATACCAGAAAGCCATACAGCCCTTTCCTAGAGATCTTTAGCTCTCCTCTGAGACAGCCAACCAAAGGGGCTGCCATCAGACATTAATGAATGGATCTTGGTCCTGTATCCCTCCCCAGCCTCAGTTAACTTGCACCTGTGCCAAGACTAAGCTCATCTCAATGGACTTTGAGTCTGGCTTCTGCCTCTCACACTAAGGGCTATACAGGTTAACAGGTAGGCCCTAACTGTCCCTGACCATGGAACAACTTGGCAGTTCCTTGCATGTACTGTAAGTACTGAATCATTTCATGCAGATAGCAGGGATTTTTTCAGTTCACCTAACCCCTCCCAGTGGCAACAACACAAGATGCATGGAAATTCTCACAATGTTGGTACCAGCACTATGTGCACTTCCTGGATACCTTTCAACTGCCCAAATTTTTGCAGAATGTCCAGATTTTTGCCTCTTATTTTTGGTCTGACCCACATAAAATTCTGGCAAATCACTGAGGACTGAAGTCACTACACAATAACACACATTTGAGTTTCAGACCCCATATCTTTCATAAAATGCATGCTAATGCAAAACCTTTTAGTATATTAACATTCTGAGTTTATTCAAGCAATATTTGAAAATTGTCCATATTTTTGCATCTTTGTCCCACCACTAATTTTGGCTTTGTTCAGATTTATTTTTCTTACATGTTGGCAGGTATGACTTCCTGGCATGTATGTATTTGTAAAGTGCAGCTCAAAATGTGTTTGCTGAGAATCTGTCCTCAACTCTTTTGCTGTTTGCAGTCACGCCTTGCCTCTGTTAGGTGTCTATCTTAATTCAAGTTGAGCATCTATCCCTCCCCAAGGATTAGCAAAACCAGCACTGGCTGCTGATTCTGTCTTTCCTGTCTGGATCTTCTGGTACCCAGGATGCTAGTCAAGCCAGGGTCATCTGCATTACAGTCAAGGCTTTATCCCTCCAGCACAGAGCTGGTTGACAGAAATTCTACTATGATCAACCTTGAAGGAGACAGATTGAGAATTCAGTAGGTTTTGGTAAGAAACAACCAGCAGGTGTTCTTCTGCAGTACTGTGAACAGATAAGGTCATTTGCTGTTTGCACTGTGAATGGAACGCTACTAAGAAGAAACAGGAGATACCTATTCAAAACTGATACTTCTCACTGATCACGCAGATGGCAGGGACAGTGTCTGAGATGCGACTAAGTATAAAACTGCAATAGCTGTCCAACATCTGAGGTGTACAGTCATAGATTTAACCAAGTGACTCTCTATTCCCAGAATGTCCCTGATTTTTTGCATCCTGATATTTTGGTCTATTTCTCTTAAACTGTGTGTGTGTGTGTGTGTGTGTGTGTGTGTGTGTGTGTGTGTGTGTGTGTGTGTGTGTGTGTGTGTGTGTGTGTGTGTGTGTGTGTGTGTGTGTGTGTGTGTGTGTGTGTGTGTGTGTGTGTGTGTGTGTGTGTGTTTCTGGCAAAGCAACAGAGATTGCATTCACTAATTAATGACAGACATTTGAGTTTCAAACTTATAGTCCTGAGAAGACAATGTAAGGCCCATTATTCTTTCAACTTTCTAAGTATATAAGGACAATAACTGTCCATAATTTTGATCCTTTGCCCCCCATACTTTCTTCTCGATTCATATGCCAAGAGGTTGAGAAGCATGCAAGTGTGTGTGTGGGGGGGTGTAATGATTTCAGTAAGTTGCATGTTCTATTCTGAGAGAAGTGACCTGAGAAGATGCATTACTTTGTGCCAGTTATTAATGTATTTAGCATTTATTCACTTGCAGTCAAACATCTGAGGTGTACAGTTACAGTCATATAAGTGGTTGTAATTGATGGGGTTTGTCTGTGACAAAAATTACTGACAGTGTGTGATGGGAAAAGGGGTTACAGTGCATCTAAAAGTATCACGTTGGTCACTTTCCATTACAGTCAGAAATTGGGGTTGTATGCAATAAGTTGCTGTCTGCGGTGGTCTGGACAGGATGTGTGAGATCACTGGCACAGTAGTATAATAAGTTATGTTGCCATGTAACAGCACTTGGTTCTCTAGTTGAGTTTTGGCTGTGATTTCTTCTGCATGGATTCTGCATGAACTTCCTGTCTCTTTATGGATTTTATCCAGCTGCTTTGGTTTCTTCTCCCATACCCTCAGTTATAAAATATATGCCTGTAGTCATTTGTAGTTTTACTTTCATCCTAATCTAACATAAGAAGAACCAACACAAAAAACGTTCCATAAAACCACCGAACAAAAAACTGACACAGAACGTTGACAATCCCTGTGTCTTGAGACAAACCTCTCCAAATGCCGGCAATTCAGCAGTTTAGTCCGACAATAGATGTCAGTGGAAAAAATATTCCAAAAAATCAACGAGGTCTAAAAACAAACTGGAAATTTATTGAACCAATAAAAAATCCAAAGTAGTATCCAACGTTAAGCGCTTTCACTTGCTTGATAGCAAGCTTCATCAGAATAATGTAAAACAGACCTCTCAGCATTTAAATAAACTTTTTGGCGCCAACATACAAAATACTTTGTCTTAAAGGCATATGACACCAAAAAGTTACACAATTATACAGCACCAGTTGTCATATGACAAAAATGTCCTCAATCTGTGCTGTTCACAACACAAATGCGAACACAATACATAATGTAGTCTAAAAACTTAAAAATAAAATATTTATATATGCATATATAAATTTCCTATTTATGTACGGAATGAATATTTCTGACATTTTCTGTCAAAACTATCCTATAAAAATCTAAACAATTGAACAATATGTATTCTGTGTATATAACTGTCCTAGATCTAACAAGTCAAAAAATATGGCTATAATATGCCATCAGTGTGTTATAAAAATAATATAAAACAGTAATAAGATTATTAATGTCTTATAGTCACACATTAGCTTCTAAATATAGCTTCTAGATGTACCAATAAACCACAAATTCAGCCCATAACTAACAAAGGTTGTATAGAAATAACATCATTAAGTCCTGGTGGGGTTGAAGAATCCAATAATACCTGCCACCAATACTCTTTGTATGATAACAGGCCTTTGAAGTCCCCCCCCCCCCCAATATCTATTTGAACACTGTCAATAATAGCGAACTTAAAATAATGCCTATCTCCACATTTTTTAATATGCTTGTAAAGGGCATTCTTTTCGTCTTTTGTCCTTATACTATATAAATGAGAGTATATCCGCTTATTAAATTTCCTCTCCATTTTTCCTATATAAAATCCTGAGCATGCCATGCATTTAGCCATATATACAATCATCTTAGTACAACAGTTGCTTGTTTGAATTTAACTTTTGTGCTGTTTATATTCTCCAACACTAAACTTTTTTCCTGGAAAATGTAACCACACTGTTTGCAATTTCCACATTTTTTAGTATAGGTATCTTGTAATACTGGTTTTAAATTACTTTTCACTAAATATTTCTTAATATTATACCCCATCTTGAACACAAATCTAGGTCCTGTTCCTAATATACTGACTAATTCCTCGTCAATAGATATAATATTCCAGTTGGTAGTCAAAATGTTCTTAACTTTACCAATATATGGTCCATATTTCAACACACAACATTTCCCATATGATGGACTGTCCACTAAAGAATGTGCTATTGTATCATCAATCACCTCTGATTCAAAATGTGAACCCAACAAAGGTTTATATTTACTGGTCCATCCTTCGATGGCCAACTGACTAACTCTAGCCATCATCTTATCATCATATCCTCTTTCCTTAAACATGGTTGTAATATATGCCACTTCCTTATCTTTGTACACAGAAGTCATTCTAATGGCACGTATACTCTGCCCTTCATAAATATTAATAAGCCTATTCCTAGGATGGTTGCTGGAAAATTCTAAATAACTGTTAGAAAAAGTATTTTTTCTGTAAATTCTTTACTTGAACCCAGGTCCCATTTTAGAAACACGTGTCCAAGTAGGGTACACCATAGTCATTCCTATGCGAAGTGAATTTAAGATAACTACTGCTCTGATTGAGATATTCTAGGAATTGGTCCAAAGGGTCAGGACTCCCTTCCCATAATATATATATATCATCTAGATATCGGGAATAATATTTGATATATTTCATAAACTGACTATTAAACACCTTATTCCCTTCCCAATCTAACATAACCAAATTGGCGAAAATGGGAGCACACGCTGCTTCTATAGCAATGCCCCTGGTTTGTCTGAAGAGTTCCCCCTCAAATAGAATGTAATTATATTCAAGGACAATTGACATCATATCCAATAATCAACATGCCTTATCCCATTTAAGGTCTGCATATTTATGTATACTGTTAGCAAATGCCTCTAAACCTTCAGTTGTGGGAATAAAAGAGAAAAGATCTACAACATCTATAGTTGCAAATAACAGATTGTTTCTTCTCAAGTATGTAGGATATTTTTTTCAAATCTTAAAAATATTTAGTGAAAAGTAATTTAAAACCAGTATTACAAGATACCGATACTAAAAAATGTGGAAATTGCAAACAGTGCGGTTACATTTTCCAGGAAAAAAGTTTAGTGTTGGAGAATATAAACAGCACAAAAGTTAAATTCAAACAAGGCAATTGTTGTACTAAGATGATTGTATATATGGCTAAATGCATGGCATGCTCGGGATTTTATATAGGAAAAACGGAGAGGAAATTTAATAAGCGGATATACTCTCATTTATATAGCATAAGGACAATGTGTGACTATAAGACATTAATAATCTTATTACTGTTTTATATTATTTTTATAATACACTGATGGCATATTATAGCCATATTTTTTGACTTGTTAGATCTAGGACAGTTATATACACAGAATACATATTGTTCAATTGTTTAGATTTTTATAGGACAGTTTTGACAGAAAATGTCAGAAATATTCGTTCCGTACATAAATAGGAAATTTATATATGCATATATAAATATTTTATTTTTAAGTTTTTAGATTACATTATGTATTGTGTACGCATTTGTGTTGTGAACAGCACAGGCTGAGGACATTTTTGTGATATGACAATTGGTGCTGTATAATTGTGTAACTTTTTGGTGTCATATGCCTTTAAGACAAAGTATTTTGTATGTTGGCATCAAAAAGTTTATTTAAATGCTGAGAAGTCTGTTTTACATTGTTCTGATGAAGCTTGCTATCAAGCAAGTGAAAGCGCTTAATGTTGGATACTACTTTGGATTTTTTATTGGTTCAATAAATTTCCAGTTTGTTTTTAGACCTCATTGATTTTTTGGAATATTTTTTCCACTGGATTCTATTGTCGGACTAAGCTGCTGAATTGCCGGCATTTGGAGAGGTTCGTCTCAAGACACAGGGATTATTAATGTTCTCTGTCAGTTTTTTGTTCAATCTAACACAAGCAGGTTACACAGAAGGTAGCTATCTTTTCAGTGGGGTAAAAATGCAAGCACTATTTCCAGATAGGATTTATATATTTTTGCAAACGTGTCTTCTCAGTTTATTGGGGAACTACTATTTTGTTTGCTTTGAACATTAAGATTTAGATGCAATTTATTTTTCCTCAAAAGAAAAAGAAAAACAACAAGAGAGAACTTCTATCCTTACGATTTTTGTTCAGGCCATCACTGGATTAAAAGGTTATAAAAAAAACTTGAAAATGTCTCTCAGAACATCTAGAACCCTATGATTTCTGGGGGCCTATCCAATCCCCCCTGACTTAATGCTGTTACTTCCATTGAACTTATTAGAGTGGGCAAGAGTCCATTGTCTTCAGCTCCATTTCAACTGATGGTTGCCTGGATGATTGCAGTCAGACGTCTGAGGTGTACATAATCAATAAAGTGACCCTAAAGAGTGGGTACTGAAGCAGTCTATGGATGATAATGAATGACCCCTATCTGTTGTTTGATCACAGGAAATGGTCATTGACCTGCCATAATACACCCCACCCCATTCCACTGAGCCCCACCTATTTGGTTGCTTGCAACTCCCCTTGCTATGAAGTCACCAGCAGCCACTGAATCTCGACAGGTGAATAGGATCACATAAGTAATAAAATATATTTACAGATACAAGGATATGCTAAAAAAAAAATATATATATATATATATATATATATATATATATATATATATATACACATATATATACATATACAGAAGCAAGACTATGCTACAACATTTAGCTGAAGAAGCAGTTAACAATTTCAAAACATGGATGGAAAAATTATGCCATGATCTGGATCTGGGGTAAACTGAGCTGAAATTGGTATAGTCCTGTGGCTGTGGTACTCATCTGTGTGGAATGATACCAATGGACATTTTTTTAGTCCTGGCTTGGACCAATCTGTTTATTGATGGTTAGTATTTCTGTATGATGTGAAAATGATCAATTGCTACAGAAGAAAAGGCATAAGTGTGACAGCAGCTGTAGTATACAAGGATCATAGGATCATAGGAGGTTACTAGGCTATTAGCCCTGAGGCCCTTATAAGCCTAGCTAAGAGTTTAGCCCATGTTTAGACAAGTCAGCACCCAATGCCCCTGTCCAGCAGGGACAAGAGTGGAATCCCAGGGATGTATTTCTGTTTTCCATCCAGTTATCCAGGTTGTGCTTAAAAAGGGCTAAAGAGGTGCTCTGCTTGATGTGGAGAGAGAATCTATTCCACAGATGGGGGAGTCTCTGGGAGACACATTTGTCCCCCCAACAAGTCCTAATTATGTTACAGACCAGGTTGAGGTTGCTCCTGTGGGTTATTTGAGTGGAGCTTGATTTGTGGATATGCAGCATTTCTATCAAAGTGGGGTCATGATTGCCTTGTATGCCAGACAGAGGTCACCTCTAAGGAGTCTGTATGAAACTGAGTAGATGGATAGGGCTTTTAGCCTATTTGTGTATGGTAGATGTTTGAGGCCCTGGCTTCTCCTGGTGAGGAACCTCTGTGGTCTGTCCAGCTGCTGCATGTGCTTTGTGAGGTACATGGCGAAAGGGGCATTGTACTCAATAATGGGCCTTATAAGGGAAGAATACAGGGGTATTATGACCTCCTTGTCCCTGGATGAGATACCTTTACATATGAGGTGGGCCATGTAGAAAGTTTTCCATACAACGGAAGCAACATGGTGCTCAAAAGTCAAGTTGCTATCAACCTGGGTGCCCAAATCCCTAACCACTGATTGCTTGCTTAGGACATTGTTAAAGGGGATGATAATGCATTTTTTGGTATTCAGCTTGAGGCCATGTTTCTGGCACCAGTCATTTGTCTGAGTGAGACCCTCTTGGAGGATGTCCACATCACTAGGGGAATTGATGACAACACCCAGCTTGCAGTCATCTGCAAACTTGGTCAGCCATAGTCCACTGGTTTTGGCCTGCACCTCAGAAAAGTATATCCCAAATAACAGAGGCCCCAAGACCGAACCCTCGGGTTTGCCGCTTGTTACCGGTTTACTGCTTGAGGTTGTTTTCCCTATTTTGACTGCGTGGGTTCTATCAGTGAGCCAGTTTGCTACCCATCTGGTAACATATGGATTGATGCCTAGCTGAGAAAGCTTATCTATTGTGCATGAGTGGGGAGTAGTGTCAAAGGCTTTGGCCGGGTCAAGTTAGGTGGTGTGCACCGTCTTCCCCTCGTCCATTGGTTTGGTGACTGTCTCAAAGAAGTTGACCAAATTTAGCAGACATGACTTCCTCTTGACGAAGCCAAATTGTGTAGGATCAAGTGTTTGGCGGTTGCCAATGTCCTTTTTAGTGAGAGCCATGATAATCCATTCCATAGCCTTGCAGATTAGGGTAGTTAGGCTGATGGGTCTATAATTTCCCGGATTGGTGGATGCTCCACCTTTATGTAAAGGGATGATAGTGGCTATCCTCCACTAAGCTGGCATGAAGCGAGTACTCAGGCTTTGGTTGAATAGGGTGCCTAATGGTGCTGCAATTTCCTGCCTGAGTTCACTTAGGATGCAGCCTGGAATGTTATTGGGTCCCACTGCTGTATTTTTTGCCTTTGAGAGAGCAGTGATGACCTGGTCCCTAGATATAAGGGGAAAGGGCCAGGTACTGGGGATGTCCTGATTTACTGATGGGGGTGACAAAGGGGTAAAGTTTTCACTGAATCTGTCAGCTAGCAAGTTTGCTATATCTACAGCATTTGTATATGTGGTGTCCTTGACCACCAGTTCTGAACAGATCTGGGTGCTTCCTTTGAGGTTGCGGACATATGTGAAGAAGGCCTTATGATTGTCTCTAAGTAGATGTGACCTATTTGGACTCAAAGTTTGCTTTGAGGGATTTACCTACTGCTCTTATTTGCTTGTTCAGGCTAAGGAGACATTGCTTCAAATTGGGCACCTGCTCCTTCTTGGTTTTGGAAAGCAATTTTTTCCTTTTGTTATAAAGTTTATTTATTGCAGATGTCCACCAGACAGGTTTACTCTTCCTTGCAGAGGATGATTTAGTCCTTTCAAGTATTCCTGATTCCATGCATCTATACAAATGCTTGTATAGTGCTTTGGTGTAGTTTGGATATTCGTGCCAGTTCCTACAGAGGGGGAGGGAGGTTGTGAAGCTGTTTATATCATCCATTAGTAGGCTGCAATCAGCTTTGGAGAAGTTCTTATGTCTGATCCTAGCTAGAGCAGGGTTGGGGGAGATGTTGACTTCGAAAGTGACTGCTTTGTGGTCGGATCGTACCAGGGAGGATGATACTATAGGGATGCTGCTGTAGCTACTCCTGTTGGTTAATAGCAAGTCTAAGATATTATCACCCTTTGTGGGAGTATCGATTAGCTGTTCCAAGGCATTTACATTGACAAAATCAAGGAATCTCTGGGCATTTGTGTTCTGGCATGAGTAGTTCTTCCAGTCTGTTTGGGAAGTTAAGGTCATGCAGGATCAGGGTAAAGAGTTGAATCTTGATAGATTCAAACAGGTCCAAATAGGCGGATTGGGCATCTTGGGTCAGATTTGGGGGCCGGTAGCTAGCTATGATTTGAATAGGGGTCTTCTAAATGGTTAACTGCACCTGGAGTGTCTCCTGTGCATCATACTGTTTAACCAGTCCGGAGGTGTTTATGTCTTTAATGTATATTGAAACTCCACCTCCTTTGGCTTTACTGCCCACAGTTTGGGGTCTGAATGTATGATAGGATGAGTAATCAGGTAAGGCTGGAGTGCTCTCCATAGCTTTGAACCAGGTTTCTGTGACTGCACAGATGTCAGCATTTTCAGTGTTAGGAATGCTTGCAATGAGTGCAGTTTCATGTTTAGACTCCTAGCGTTTAGCAGCATGACCCTTAATTTGGGTTTTGTTGAAATGTTTATGTTAGTAGTTTTAACCTCATCACTTTTCCTAAAATAAGGCACTATAGGGGAGACAAGAGCCTTTGCCAGAAGCCTGAAGCCCAGGTGAGACAGATGCAGGCCATCTCTGGTAAAGCATCGTGGTCTGTCAATCATATCTTCCCAGGCTGTCAGGTACTAGATCCCCCTGGAATGACACCAGAAACTAAGCCAATTGTTAAAGTCAATCATTTTCTGTTTGTTTTGTGGCATCATTCTGGGCGACGACAGAGTGCTGTTTAAGTCTAGGTACCTACGTGCTTGGGACACATAATCAGCAAGCTCAATCATTTCTCTCTTCATATAGTCCAGAGAGGTACATCTCAAGTCATTCACAATAACATGGACTATGACAGAGTCATAACAGTACCTGTTGTTGAGAGATTTGAGTGCATGTGTGATATGGTGGATTCTGGCACCTGACAGACAACTAACCGTGACTTTCTCCTTATCCACCCTGGTAGAGGCACATCTGTGTGGCTCACAATAGAGTCTCCTGTGACTAATATGTTGGGTTTATGGTGAAGCCTTTGTGGTTGTGAGGCAGAGGTATGTGTGCTATGCATGATATGTGGTGTGGAGGGTTGTGGAGATCGCACGTTTTTGCCTCGGAGGTCTCCTTTGTTTGGGTATGTTTATGTGGAGGACCTCCGCATATGTAGGTGTGTTACGTAGGTGTGGGTGGTGTTTCGGGTGTTGTGATTGTGTTGACAACTTTTTCAGTGCCAGATATACTGGCTTGAGGGGGAGAGAGCTTGGACTCTAGGTTCCTAATGCAATTGCATCTCGCACAAACTGTGTTCCTAGGTTGTAGTAGTAGATGGTTGTCCGTGTACATGAGGGAGTTGTTTCACTGTCTTAGGATGCCCATATCAACCAGACTGACAAGAGAAACTGTAGGAAATTGTCCATCCATATTAGTTAGAATCTGAGGGAGAAAGGCCAGGGAGAGGTAATGGGTGGACCTAAATCCCAAGAGCTTAAACTAAAACTAAGAACTTAGAATAACACTTAACAATTTAGACAGGTTATAACAAGCAGTAGTAAATAGAACATAAAAGATGCAGTTGAACACTGTAGAGAACAGGCAGCAAGTAGAAGGAAAAAGCAAAGTAAGATGAAGTAACAGAGTGGTAGGAAGAAACACAAATTAGAAAAATATAAGCAGCTGAATAAAGTGTCTTTTTATGTAACATAAAAAAGGGAGAGAGCAGGAACTGAAGATTATTCAGGGTTAAGGGACTAAGGGATTTGGCTTTCCCAAATGATCTCTGTATTAGGTAGAATGAGCTAAAGAGATGGGACTGGGAGGAGTGCCCTAGATCAAATTTACAATAGGGGTGGGCAACTGCAAGAGCCACCATCTTTAAGAACACAACAGCAATAGGGTGGGA
This sequence comes from Protopterus annectens, assembly GCF_019279795.1. Taxonomy (NCBI): domain Eukaryota; kingdom Metazoa; phylum Chordata; order Ceratodontiformes; family Protopteridae; genus Protopterus; species Protopterus annectens. Next base: position 899,668,245 of record NC_056733.1, read on the forward strand.
GAAAAAAAGTTTCAGCACAGATCAGAAAACAATGCCAGCAAATATATAAATAATTCATTCGAGCAAAAATAAAGACAGTGCAGAACTATGAACAAAGTGCCAAAAATATACTTATCAGTTCTATATTTCTAGATTTTTTGAGAAGCACTCTCAGTCAGAACACAAGGAGATTCTAGCAAAGATATGTGGGAAGGGTATATCCATTGTAAATATTACCTCCTAAACTCTTGTTATTTCTCACAATTCTTAGCTATTTTGTTTGCAACAATTGCTCTACAGAATGTTTAGAATTCAAAAGGCAGGAAGAAGGAATATGAAAAAACAGAGACAATGCTGCAGTGAAAAAATAACAATGCGGCTGAAATGTACTGCTAGCTCACAAATCCGCAAGAGCAGAACTGCTACTGACAGGATTAGTACCCCTTCCCTGTAACTGCTTCATCTCAGTACTGTTTATAAACACTCATCATAGTCAAGGAGTCAGGGGGCATGTCCTAGCCTTTGAACACCCCAGATTGCAGAAGAAGTCACCATGCAGCATCTACCTGGCCCACGTCTGTTTGCGATGTCTCTGCTGTAAAGCATAGTCCACACCCCCCTGTTTTACCTAACAGCGGTCTTCATCACCTTTCCAGTCAGCCTTGGTCTGAACCTTGAAATGGGTTTGCCCACCTGTGGTCCTGTCAAGGGGCTGTATCAAGGGTTTTTGTTTTCTGCAGATGGGGGGTTGGGGTCACAACAAGCCTGAGTGGGGGGGGGCAATTAGATCATCTTGTGAGATTGTTGGGAGAAGTAGGGACTTTGGGAGGCAATAGGAAAACCAGTTTATAAAGATAATGCCATTTCAACCTGATAGCAGGTCAGAGCCCTACTGCCATATCAGGGCATACCTTCTGTTAACATAAGTATCAGGCAGAACAAGAAGAGAAAGTTTGCTGGGTAAAAACTGTATGTTTATTAATACACATTACAGTATTCAACAAATTCTAATAAGAAACAGAAACCAACACTGAAACAAGTACTGCAAACTACCATTTATTTTAAATAATGAAAAGCTGAATATCAGCCCTAACCATATTAGAAAACAACACATTTTTAACTCCCCCATTATATGCGCTAATTCCATGGTTGCACAACAATGGAGATAAGGGGCAATTGTGACAGTCTAAAGCATAGTGGTTCAACACAAATACAGAAACCATACCTCTCAACCTCTTATTGCAAGAAATCTGGACAAAGCCCTACAAAATGGGGGGACAATGGCCCAAAAATAGGGACATATTTTAGATATATTTATTTATTTTATTTTACATTTGTTGACCGGGACAGTCCTACTGGATACATGTCCATTTTCAGCAAAGGCCTGGGGAGAAAAGCTCCAAGGTAGAACATACAGTAAAAATCAGAAAATGATTATGTTACATACAGTTTACAGGCTCCAGTTGAGCAAGCAAGATATTGCTCTTATAAACTTAGAAAGTTGCTAGAGTAACAGGGTTTGTTTACCATACATTTTCTGAAGGATTTAAAGTCTGAAACTCAAATGTATGTAATTATTTAGTGATTCAATCCTCAGATCATCCCAGTGATTTGTAAGAAAACCACAAATTTTATGGGGAACAGGCCAAAAATATAAGCCAAAAATCTGGAAATTCTGCGAAAATCTGGATAGTTGAGAGGTTTGCGTAGAATGCACCAGGAAAAACGTTTCATATTTGTAATTTATATTTCCATCCTTTTACTTTCCAGATCTTTGGAGTCTCATTCAGTATATTGTACTGCTCTAAGTATTTCTGACCGCATGCAATATAGGATTTTTTAGCATATTATCAGTGTTAGTTATTATAGCAATAACCCACGCCTGGGTGTGGGTAATGCTGGATTTACCCACGGCTGGCGTGGTTTGACCAAACAAAGCCAGCCGTGGGTAAATACAGCATTACCCACACCCAGAAGTGGGTTATTGCTATTATACCATGACATTATTTAAGAAAAGAAACTATTACTTTTCTTAAATAATGGCATAGTATAATGCCTGTTTACTGCCCTTCCGCAGATGTCTGGCATCCGCAGCAGTTCTGATGTACTGCACGCCTGCGCAGTACATCAGAGCTGTGGGCAAAAGCAACGGAGAAAGCAAGATCTCCGTTGCTTTTTTTTTTACTGTTTCGCTATGTTAAATGGGTTTAACATAGCGAGACAGCTTTAAAATAAGCAACGGAGTGTTTTAAAAGTAGAGTTATACTAATGGAAAAAAGTCCGGGCGACCGGACCTTTTTCCATTAGTATAACTCGATTTACAATGTGCACGCTGGCCAATCAGCTTGCACGTTTTGGGGGGGGTCATGGTATAATAGCTGATTTATCTAATTAATTACTTTGTAGTGCATGAAGTGGCATAATTATGCTTAAAAAACAAAACTAAACAAAAAAAAAAACGGTCAAATAATACTCTGGTTAAGAGTTGCTACAGAATGAGAGCCGACCTTAATGACGCATTAACATTGGCTCTGCACTAAAAGCAAACTGTGCTGAACAGAAAATAGTAGCAGCGTAGCATGAAATGAGTTTGTTTCAGCGCCTGTTCTCTGCTAACACACACCCAGTACTTTGGTTATAACTGCTTCCCTTTCACAGGAAATATATAAGGTGTCAACCACTTCCCCACTGCTTCACCAGCTTTTAAAGCTGCTACAACACATCATGTTTTTTTAATTAATTTTTCACAAACTAGTAGTACATGTAGAAAATAAACCTCCATGGACTACAAAGAATTACGATTGGCTCTTTGATCATAACAAAAAATTGTATGTCTCAATATGGATGCCAAGATTCACCTCTCAAGTTTGCCTGAGAGGTGGATTTCTTGAAACCCATGTCTCAAACACATAATATATCCAGTACAATTGGCGATCCACTCATAATGCTTGATTTTATAATATTTAAATATGTGCTAACTAAGCTACACGTACTGTATTTATGCCGTGCATGTAAAGGTTTTAAAGTGGATGATAAATCTTTAAATTACAAATCAGTAAAATGGAGCACAAAGGCTGCTAATGATATAAATTAAAGGACAGAAATAACTACAGAGACTTAATTAGGGTTTTATTCACATGAAGAATTAACTGGGATTGATAGCAGTGAAATTTCAACGGAGCATTAATGACACATAAGGATGTGACAATACATAAATAGACTTAGTCGTGCTAAAAAAATGAAAAGGGTCTAGGGATTGTTATTAGTCTTCTAATGAACCATGAGGAACACTTTGAAAGAGCAGTGGGTAGGGATATTGAGACACTGAGGTGCAATGCAAGGTGACTGAGTGCCAGGGATGCAGACATCATCATGCTTACATATGCAGCATTGATCAGGTCTCACCTTAAACACTGTGTGCAGATCTGTGGAGCAGCACAGCAGAAAATGTAGAAAGAAAAGTATTGAGGAAGGTAAAAGGAATGAGGGGACTGAACTTTGAAGAAAGACTGAGTGATGGGGATGTATTCATGTAAACAGAGAAAGGAAAGGACGGGATGACAGAATATTGACACACGGGTTTTAAGGGGGATCATAAAAAGGATGAAATCTAGAAGAAAGGATTGGAATAGGAGTCAGAACTAGTGAGCATCAGATGCTCAGTCTGCGGCAGACACAAAAAAACATTTTTTTCAGTGAAAGAGTGGAGGATGAGTGCAATGTAATGTGAAGAGATCTGGTTGAGAAAAGGATATCTGAGGGTTTGTATGTGACATAGATGGCAAAATGCCAGCTGTACTGGGAGAGGAGCATCTACATTGGGGAGCAATGCTTACATATGAACAAACAAGAGAGGTAATTGGGTTAAAAACATCACATGATCCATTCAGTACACATCTGTAGGGCTGGAGGTGAGGCTACAAATATCCCAGCATAAAAGTATCAGAAACAGATGCAGAAACAGAATATTAGAGATTTTGCAGTGAATTGGTAGGATCAGGAAATCCAGGCTTTGAAAATAACCGAAATTGCAGCACCATACTAAAGGACTGGGGAAACTGTAAACCTAACTAACTGAGGGATATCAGACATTGGCAATATATTCTAATATGGTTGTCAGAATGGTGCAGGGAACATGTCTGAAACAGACACATGGTGAGCACTTTTTTTTACTGGGGAATACACAGGGAGAAACCAAAGGCAGAAACAGTATAAAAACTGGTAAGAAAACAAGAAAAGCTTTCATTTGAACAAGTCACTTATAAAGGACACAACAGATATCAATAGAATCAAAAGGATAATGTCACCTTCTTCAACATCCATGATTTCATCCTCTTTTGATGGCTGTTTTTCATCTGCATCCAGATCTATCCGTTCTTCCTTACTGTTGCGGAGGGACCAGCAGAGACGATAGAGCTATGAAAAGATGAAGCATACACTTAATGATACTAGAGCAATTCCAACAGTTCAGTAATGCAATAAACATTTAAAAAGAAAATAAGGGCAAAAGAGGATTCATTCCATCTCAGCACATATATACAGTAGTTAGTACAGGCCTTACAAATAAACTCTAGGCTACTTCATTTAAATTCACAGCTTTGACCTGCACAAGCAAGACGATTGTTTTTAAATTGGAAAAACTGAAAATCCATTCTTGCTTGTTTTAGGGTCCCTATGAATGAATAGGGCTGTAATTCAGTCATCTGTTAATATGGAAATTCTACTAACATCTTACACATGTAAAGGGTAAGTCCAACCTACCTTAATGGTATTTAGTACAATCAATGGAACAAAACAATCAAAGACACTACATTTCATTTTGTTGGTGCTTAAGAAAGAGCTTTGTGGTATCAGAAATTCCATGAGGTAATATCTGTACTTCTGTAGATAACAGATTTTTATTGCTACAGTACCATAAATCCTCATCAGTAGTGCTTTAATCAAACTGCAGCCTTTGCCAGGCAAACGCCAGACAATTATATTCCCTGACCTTGACCTAGTATACACATCTGTAATCTATTAAAGTCACCCTGCTGGCTACAGTCGGTGTTTAATGCACTTACGTGTACAGGTTAGCTGCGTTACCAACACGTGTGAATACATGAAGGTAAACATGTTGTCCCTGACTGTACACTGTAAATGAGGCAAAATAGCATGCAAGGCATGTGAGACAGCTGTAGTTGCTATCTGTCAGGATCGTCCCACTCATATATGCTTTCATAGCAGATTACAGAGCTGCGTCCCTATGTATGGCACTGTCCACTTTGTTAAATGCTAACTCACTAATCCCCTTTCCCTGAACTTAGTTTCCCTGACTGCGTTTGCTATAATTATGCTTGAACATGTTCGATCACAGTTTGTGAGTAACATGTCTGGTCACAATTTGTGAGCATTGGTGTGTTTGTCCTTTTAAGATGTTTCTATGTTTTCCATGGCTGTGTAACTGTGTAATGGGGTACATTTAAGTAAGAAGAGTACAAGGGCAAAGGGATATGGATGGGGGGTTGTAAGGTTTCTAGCCCTCTGCAAAAGACATGATTTTAGTTTTTTTTTTTTTTTTTTAATTTTGGTAAGGAGTTTCCTGACACTTGTGATCTGTGCTTAGGGACTTTGCTTTTAATGAATTTTGTTGATTGTTTGTAGGTCCAGCAGGTTTGCCTACGCTTGTTATTTATTTTTACTTCGAAGGTCAAATAACCTTAGAGTTATATGATCTTTATTTTTACCCTTTCTCCAAGGTGTTGCGATTCTGGACTTAGAATAAATAAGATGTGAGGATTATGCTCCCACCCCACAGGTTGTAGTTGGGCTTGCCTGGTACATAAATTACAAAGTTTATTTTTGTTGTTTTTATTGAGATTAATTTTAGAAAGTAATGTGTTCCATTCCAATGGGTTAAACTTAGATGAGTTACGTTTTAATAGCTCACACACATAGCCCTGCTCCCTCCCATACACACACACACACACACACACACACACACACACACACACACACACACACACACACACACACACACACACACACACACACACACACACACACACACAGCTGGGAAAAAGGAAGATCCCAATGGCAGCCTGTACCCTACGGTTTTAGGTGCCTGAACTGAAAGATCATCAGTGACCAACCTGTACCTTTGAGACAGAGATGCTCCTTTGATCCGTATCATAATAATGCCCAAACTGACTTATATCACAAGGCCATCCTCCTCACAGGAGGAAGAGGTCTTCCAATTGACCAATAGCTGGTTGTGTGTTAGTGTTACCAGTAAGCAGCTGCTGGCCAGTGACTGGTAATACTATGCTAGTGTTATGTCCACAGTGGTCCTCTAACTGGCAGGTGGTGACGGCATTAGGGAAGCAGAGTATATTAAATAATACATAATAAATACAAAGCAAGTGTATTATCATCTAACATAAGGACAAAAAATGGAATTCAGCCACACAAAAAAGAAAAGAAAAAAAAAAAACACGTTTATGTTTAATGTAGTCCATAAAGAGCATGAAGGGTGAGTCAGTACATAGAAACAACGATCCTTTCTTAAAAATCAAAGTAGAAGAACTGCATTTGTGTTGTTCAAGTAAGTAAAGCAAAAGTTGCATAAAATAATTTACCTCAAAGCACCATGGAAGGGAATGTACCTGTCAGCCAACACACATTAGACAGAATTCTTAAAAAAGAAAAACAGACTCAATAAAAAATTTTTAAGAACTAAAAACAATAAAAATAGAGCAACTGGTGGACAGCATGTGTGCTGTCTACAACCAGAATTTTGAATAAACTGTCAACAATTCGAACAGATCAGGAGCAAGTTTGTTCAACAAATCATTAAAAGACAATCCCAGTTGTTTAAAGATGTAATTGTTGGCATGTTTATGGAAAAATATACAATAAAATCAGTCACCATAAAGCCTTGTCAGATATCCTAATGGCATATAAATGCAAGGAAGTGATTTTTCATGAAAAATAATTTTAATTCATCTTGAAGATGATTGACAACCAGATATACTGTAGAGTTCTTACAGCAATAATGATGATAAAACTATATTACAAGAGGATGTGGGCATGTGATTTTACACATGGCAGAGTTTCGACAGTGCAGTTTTACAATGGCATCTAACAGTGTGCTTTAAAAGTACAATCTGATGACACTGTTTTACAAAAAGGATCTGACAGCACAGTGTTACAGCACAAGTGACAGTGCAGTTTTATAGGTTCATAGGTGTGTACTAGGCTAATGGCCCTGGAGCCTTTACAAGCCTAGTCTATAGGATTACCCTGGCATCATGCCACCAGGCCTTAGTTCCCAGTGTCTCTGTCGATTAGAGCCACTGGAGTGATCCCCAGGGTGAATTTTCTATTTCCCATCCACTCATCAAGATTTCTCTTGAAGAGGGCCAGTGAGGTGCTCTGTTTGACATGTATGGGAAGTCTATTCCATAGCATGGTCAGTCTCTATGTTATGAACCTGTCCCTCCAGCATGTTCTGTTGAATGTGGTAATGAGGTTGAGGTTTCTGGAGTGTGTGGTGTGGAGGGATTGGGATTTCTTTAGATGTAACATTTCTAACAGATCTGGGTCAGACATGGCTTTGTAAATCAAGTAGAGATCGCCTCTAAGTAGGCGATATGAGACAGAGAATAGTTGGAGTTTTTTGAGGCTGTCAATATAAGGCAAGTGTTTAAGGCCTAGGATCCTCTTTGTGAGGTACTTTTGCGGCCTCTGCAGTTGTTGCAGGTGTCTAGTAGGGTACATGCCAAATGGGGCATTGTACTCAATGATTGGCCTAATGAGGGAAGAGTAGAGGGAGACAATGACCTCTTTCTTCCTGGATGCAAAACCCTTAGCAATGAGATGTGCCACATAGAAGGACTTTCTGACCACAGTGGCAGCGTGGTGGTCAAAAGAGAGGCTGCTGTCAACCTGTGTTCCCAGATCTCTTATAACGCCTTCTGTGTTCAGTGGACTACCATCGATGTGGTAATTCATGGGAACTAGGTTTTTTCCAAAGGGGATGATGACACATTTTTTGGCATTGAGCTTAAGGCCATGGTTCTGACAACACTCTTTGTTCTCGGTGACGTATGTTGTTATCCTTATTGTTTGATCTAGATTGAGACCTTGGATATCTCATTAAATGGGCATAATTAATATGCCTACCCCTCAAAACTAAGGTCTCTTGGTCGCCTAACAAATGTGACAGGTAGCTTCTTTGTCTAGACATATCCCTTAAGATATTAATTTCTCTGAGGAAACAAGAATCCTCACTAATTAATCTAGAAAGCCTTATCATTTAACCCTTGACCAAGTTTTTTTTTTCTGCCATAATGGTTGGTTGCTGTCAAAATGAAGAAAAATGTTATAATAGGTCAGTTTTCTTTAACTAGAAGACTCAAACCACCTGTCTATGGTATTTTTGTAAAAACGGATATCCAAATAATCACAGCTGTCAGTATCTATGTTGTAAGTAAAAGACAAAAAAGTAGTATTGTGCTATTCATATGTTCAATGAACTGGAGAAATGTTTAAATGTCATCATCCCATAGAATAAGAGCAGGTCATGCTTACTCATCCTGGTGGATCTTTTTGAAAAGATCACCAAAGCAATGGATGAAGGCAGAATGGTACACACGGCATACCTTGACCCGGCCAACGCTTTTGATACAATTCCCCACTCAGGCACAGTAGAAAAGCTAAATAAATTGGAAATAAGCCCTTATGTCACCTGCCATATTGCCAGGCATTTCACAAATAGGATGAAGATAATCACAATAGAAGTTACCTTCCCAAAGAGACCAGTCACTAGTGGAGTCCTCCAGGGATCTGTGCTGAGACCTCTTCTTTTGGCATCAACTTTTCTAAAGTAAAGGGGCTCTGCCTGATTACATTTGCAGGTGACTGCAAGCTGGGAGCAGTTATTGAATCCCTAAATGACAGCCATCCTGGAGGAAGGTTTATCTCAAATAAACAACTGGTGTTAAAATCATGGTCTGAAACTAAATGCCAAAAAATGCATTATTGTACCCTTTGGGAAGTCATCTGCCCCAGGGAACTACCACATTGACAATGCACCCTATTAGTTGACCCATTTGTTTGGAATTTAGGAATTTATGTGGGCAGTGACCTAACATTTGACCAACGTGTGTCTATTTGTTGTAGGAAAGTCCTTCTATATTGCACACCTTATAAATGAAGGGATTGTGTCTAGATCCAGGGATATCATTGTCCCCCTTTACTCAGCCCTCATTAGGCCAGTCATTAAGTATAAAGCCTCCTTAGACATGTATTTGTCCAGACACATGCAACAACTGGAACACTCACAGAGATACCTTACTAAAAGGATACAAGGCCTAAACAACATGTCCTACATGGACCGACTCAGAGCCCTGTCACTGTACTCGGTATCCTACAGACTGCTAAGAGGTGACCTGGGTCTGGCATACAAAGCATCCTCTAACCCATTACTGATGGGTTTACTGCACATCAGCAAGTCAAATGGCATCAGAGATACTTGGTCTAGGGATCTAAACCTCTTCTGAAACATCAATAGAATGGTTTGGAGGGACAGCTATATTTCACAGAGGATACCACTGCTGTGGAACAGACTCCATGTCCACATAAAAACAAAGTTCCTCACTGTCCATTTAAAAGCACAAGTTAAATCTATGGATGGGAAACAGAAAATGTACCCCAGAAATGCCCCCTGTACTACTAATGGACAGATGCAATTCCTAAATGTTTTATCCCATGCATGGGTCCCCTCATATTATCTATGGTATGATCCCAGTTATTATGAGGGTTATTTAAAATGATCAACAATGGGATGGGTAAGGCCGATGTATAAGAAAATGGGATAGGTTATTTTGATCACAAAAAGGGAATATGGCTAGGCTTCAAATGGCCCACAAGGGCAGCTAGCCTAATATTTACCTATGAACCTATATGTTGTTTGCATTAGTTTCTTATTTCTGACCAGTAGTGATATACTGCCATTTTAAAGCCATACTTTCCCACAGGTGGGCATGGCAGAATGACCCTCTGCCATTCTGTAGGGCTTATTAAAGAGGAAGATTAGTGACCTTACTAGAGCACTTATGGGAGTCCAACTGGACCTCCCCAGACTTGGAGGAAGGTTCATCTGGGCAGTCATCTGGACAGTCACCTGGACAGTCTCCTGGACAGATCTTCTGTGGTTCAAAGTCCCTGAAACATTGGTAGAATTAATGCAGGTGTTGTACAAGGACTCAGTGACACAACTATGACCATTGCTCAGACTCACAGAGGGGTTCCCAGTGGGAGTGGGTGTGCATCAGGGTTAAGCACTGAGACCACTGCTGCTCATGCTGGTGATGGACTACATTAGCAAACAGACTGATGGGGACAGATCAACAAAACTGCTCTATACAGACAATGTGGCATTACAAACATACTCTCAACAGGAAGTTCAGAAAATCACAGGGGGAATGCAATGCCAAACCAAAGGCGTATAAAATTAAACCATGTACAGCTAAGACATTCGTTATGGCAAGTAAATGAGGGAAACCAGAAGAAAATGAAACTTGAAAACCAAAGGCATACAAAATGAAACCATGTACAGTTGAGACATTCATCATGGCAAGTAAATGAGGGAAGCCAGAAGAAAATGAAACTTGAAAACCAAAGGCATACAAAATGAAACCATGTACAGGTAAGACATTCGTCATGGCAAGTAAATGAGGGAAACCAGAAGAAAATGAAACTTGAGAGAGATGAGAAAATACTGGAACAAGTTACCAACTTCAAGTATCTGGGAGGGCTGGTTGAGGAGAAGAAAAGTCTGAATGAGGAGTTCAAAGCTAGAATCAGTGGGGCTGTGACCACAGAGTGACAGAGGTAGTTTCTGACAAAAAAAATGCTAAGGAAGCTGAAAAGTAAGGTCTGCAAAACAGTGGTGTGACCAGTACTCCTGTACTGTACAGAAACCTGAGCGGTAAAGGCAGAGCAGATGAAGAAGCTAGAGGTGATGGAAATTAAGTACCTGAGATGAGAGGTAGGATGCAGACTGTGGGATAGACAAAGAAATGAGGACAACAGAGCAGAAAGCAAAGTATCAGTTGTGCAGAAGGTCAAAGAGAATAGATTACAATGGTTTGGGCAGGAAAACAGATGATCTGCTGAAGAATGTTGGGGAGAGACAGGAAGACATCAAGAAGAAATAAGGAGTCCAACAAAGAGATGGATTGTGGGAAAGTCAAGCATGACTGTCAAACAAGGTAGGAGAGTAGCACTGAATTGAGAAAGATGGTGACAGTTGAGGCAAGATGATGATGATGACATGTAGTTGCACATATACTCAGTTATGGTTTGACCTCTACGGGTATAATAACCTAGATGTTCAGAAGTTAGACTCACATGCGTGGGATAGAGTTGAGTCATGATAGGAGATTAGGGTTAGACATGTAATGGATATTGTACTGGACAGAGGTATGAGCCAGTCCTTAAGGGTATAATAATGTAGTTGTTCTGGATGTAGGTTGACATGTCTGTAGGACAGAGCAGGGTCATGTAAAGATGTTAGATTTAGACATGTAACGGATGCAGTAGGATACACATTCAGTTCTGGATGAGGTTAGTGTTAGGTGTGTAAAGAATAATGAACTGGACAATCATGAGAGGAGTTAGGGTGAGAAACATTAGAGAGATATATATACATTAGGGCACACTGTCATTGGAGACTTTATGGTTAGGCATGTAAGGGATACAGTAAATAAACATGTGAAGTGGTAAGGCAGAGATACGTGACAGATACAGCGGGCTACACTGTCATAGATGAATGTAGAGGTAGGTGTGTTAGGAAAGCAGTAGAACAATTTTCAGTTCTGGTGGAAGTTAGGTTACATGTGTAAAGGACGTGGTTCTTATAGTAAGTTTTTACTGGACTAAGATGCATATTTCTGATATTTCTCACCTGTTATCATGCATCTGATTATATCCTTTGTGCCAAGGTCCAACACCAGTAGCAACTGATACCAAGGTTAAGTTACTGCAGCAGAGAGACCTCCCTCTTCCCATAGAGAGTATGGAGAAATACAGAGTGGTGCTTCATGTAAATTCACATGCTTCAGCTTTCTACGGTAATTATGTTTCAGAAGAGGTCAAAATTACCCCAGTGTTACTGCAAGCCTATTCAGAAAGAACTGATAACTATATTTTAGCAATACAGGCAGCCTGTAATTAAACTTAAAAAAAATCTGTGTTATTTTGACACAAAATAGTTTACACAGTGTCACAGCCAGCATGTTAACTTAGTAAAATAGGTTTAAATGTGGATGATAGTGCTGACTATGTTTACGTCATTAACTGTCATGTAGCTTTAAGTACACAATCATATTATTTTTTTTGCATGCTGTTTCATACTGTTGGTAGTTTATCTCTTTTAAACATTTTTTATGACTTGTGCTACTTTTCTTTCTTCTATAATGCTATACAACTTTACAACTCATTAATACAATGTTTAAAAATGTACTACTTACGTGTACATCATCAATGGGCTTTGTCATCCAGGAGACTGTCAAAACAAGGATGAGCGAAATTCCAAAGAGGATGAGGGCAAAATAAAGGTAGTGTATCCCACAGATAATGTAGGGGCAGTTGCCAGGTTCGGAACATGTTCCTGTTCCAAAAGCAAATTCTGCAATCATCCGAGAAAGTCCAATAGCTAGTCCTATAACTAACCCCCAGAACGCACCCTTGGAAAAAAACAAAACAAGACCCAAGATTAGTAAATTAATAAATGTATGGATAGGCCAAAGGTTGGTTTGCAATGAATATACTTTTCTTACCAAACCAAAAATGCATTGTCAGCATGCACCAGACAGATACACATATACACACACATACGTACACATTAGAGATGATTTTTCTGACTGATAACTTAAAAAGAAACACAGAAATGGATGCTTGCAACAGACATAAAAAACTAAAAAAACAAACATAGCAAAGATAGCTTCTTGTTCACAGCAGCTCTATATGTCACATGGTCACACACATTGTAACCAAATATGTGTCACAATTTTTAACTGAAGCTGGTATACCACCTATTATTTTGATGCTCTGGACATACTCCTTCCTTGGAAGCTTTGCTGTAGTGTCAGACAAGTAAATGAAACAAAACAGTGTCACTATGCATTTCATCATCTGCCAGTGACTAGCTCGATCATGGCTTCATGTGCCACATAACCTCCATGCAGACTGTTGAAATTAACAACAAGAATACAAATGAGGAATTGAATGCACTACCTGTTGAAATGCACTACCTGTTGAGAAAAGTCATGTTAATTTATGCTTGTAATTGTTTGTCTCTAGAGCAGTAGAAAAGTCAACTCTTGTGTTACTCTGTACTGAACTCATATTCTGTACAAAGCAATGTGTATTGGGTTAAGCTGTTGCACTGGGATGGAAATGTCATGTCAGACTATGTATTGTTTGTACCTGTGTGCAATGGGTTGACCTAGACAGACACCAGCAGGCTTGGCATTCAGTATTGGGCTGTATTCCGTATTTGACTGAGAAGTGTGTGTGTCAGACTGTGTATTTTGCATTGATTACATACTCTGTGTCATGCTGTATATCTTATGTCAGACTGTGTGTCTTATATCAGTTTGTGCAACCATTTAACACTGTGTAGCTTGCATCACGTTACATAGCTTATATAAGGCTGTGCCTTCTGTGTAAGGTTATGTATCTTGTATCAGACGCTGCTTCCTGTCCCAGGTAATGTATCCTGTGTCAGAATGCATATCCTGTATCTGTTTAGATATTATGTGTCAGGATATGTTTCTTGTCTCAGAATATATATCCATATGTGTCACATTATGTCTTGTGTTTCACTGCTTTTCCTGTGTCAGACTGTGTTTCCTGTGTCACATTATGTCTTGTGTTGCACTGCTTTTCCTGTGTCAGACTGTTTCCTGTGACACATTATGTCTTGTGTTGCACTGCTTTTCCTGTATCAGGCTGTATTTCCTATGTCACATTATATCTTTTGTTGCACTGCTTTTCCTGTATCAGGCTGTAATTCATGTGTCATGTTTTATATCCTGTGTTGCACTGCTTTTCCTGTGTCAGACTGTTTCATGTGTCACATTATGTTTTGTGTTGCACTGCTTTTCCTGTGTCAGACTGTTTCCTGTGTCATATTATGTCTTGTGTTGCACTGCTTTTCCTGTGTCAGACTGTGTTTCCTGTGTCACATTATGTCTTGTGTTGCACTGCTTTTCCTGTGTCAGACTGTTTCCTGTGTCACATTATGTCTTGCGTTGCACTGCTTTTCCTGTATCAGGCTGTGTTTCCTATGTCACATTATATCTTGTGTTGCACTGCTTTTCCTGTGTCTAACTGTGTTTCCTGTGTCACGTTATGTCTTGTGTTGCATGGCTTTTCCTGTATCAGGCTGTGTTTCCACTGCCAGGTTATGTATCCTGTGTTACACTACTTTTCCTGTGTCTAACTGTGTTTCCTGTGTCACATTATGTCTTGTGTTGCACTGCTTTTCCTGTGTCAGACTGTGTTTCCTGTGTCACATTATGTCTTGTGCTGCACTGCTTTTCCTGTGTCAGACTGTATTCCCTATGTCACATTATGTCTTGTGTTGCACTGCTTTTCCTGTATCAGGCTATGTTTCCTGTGTCACATTATGTCCAGTGTTGCACTACTTTACCTGTGTCAGACTGTATTTCTTGTGTCACATTATGTCTTGTGTTGCACTGCGTTTCCTGTGTCACATTATGTCTTGTGTTGCACTGCTTTTCCTGTCTCAGGCTGTGTTTCCACTGCCAGGTTATGTATTCAGTGCTGCACTGCTTCTCCTGAGTCAGGCTATGTTTCCTGTGTCATGTTCTATATCTTGTGTTGCACTGCTTTTCCTGTGTCACACTGTGTTTCCTGTGTCACATTATGTCTTGTGTTGCACTGCTTCTCCTAAGTCAGGCTGTGTTTCCTGTGTAATGTTCTATATCTTGTGTTGCACTGCTTTTCCTGTGTCACACTGTGTTCCCTGTGTCACGGTATCTCTTGTGTTGCACTGCTTTTCCTGTATCAGGCTGTGTTTCCTGTGTCATGTTCTATATCCTGTGTTGCACTGCTTTTCCTGTGTCTAACTGAGTTTCCTGTGTCACATTATGTCCTGTGTTGCACTGCTTTTCCTGTGTCAGACTGTGTTTCCTGTGTCACATTATGTTCTGTGTTGCAATGCTTATCCTGTGTCAGTCTGTGTTTCCTGTGTCATATTATGTCTTGTGTTGCACTCCTTTTTCTGTGTCAGACTGTGTTTCATGTGTCACATTATGTCTTGTGTTGCACTGCTTTTCCTGTGTCACATTATATCTTGTGTTGCAGTGCTTTTCCTTTGTCACTCTGTTTCATGTGTCACATTATGTCTTGTGTTGCAGTGCTTTTCCTTTGTCACTCTGTTTCATGTGTCACATTATGTCTTGTGTTGCACTGCTTTTCCTGTGTCAGACTGTTTCCTGTGTTACATTATGTCTTGTGTTGCACTACTTTTCCTGTGTCAGACTGTTTCCTGTGTCACATTATGTCTTGTGTTGCACTGCTTTTCCTGTATCAGGCTGTGTTTCCACTGCCAGGTTATGTATCCTGTGTTGCACTACTTTTTCTGTGTCTCACTGTGTTTCATGTGTCACATTATGTCTTGTGTTGCACTGGTTTTCCTGTATCAGGCTGTGTTTCCTGTGTCACATTTTATATCCTGTGTTGCACTGCTTTTCCTGTGTCAGACTGTGTTTTCTGTGTCACATTATGTCTTGTGTTGCACTGCTTTTCCTGTGTCAGACTGTTTTTCCTGTGTCACATTATGTCTTGTGTTGCATTGCTTTTCCTGTATCAGGCTATATTTCCTGTGTCACATGTTGTCCTGTCTTGCACTGCTTTTCCTGTGTCAGACTGTGTTTCCTTTGTCACATTATGTCTTGTGTTGCACTGCTTTTCCTGTGTCAGACTGTGTTTCCTGTGTCACATTATGTCCTGTCTTGCACTGCTTTTCCTGTGTCAGATGGTGTTTCCTTTGTCACATTATGTATTGTGTTGCACTGCTTTTCCTGTGTCAGACTGTGTTTCCTGTGTCACATTGTGTCTTGTGTTGCACTGCTTTTCCTGTATCAGGTTGTTTTTCCTGTGTCGCATTATGTCTTGTGCTGCACTGCTTCTCCTGAGTCAGGCTGTGTTTCCTGTGTCTGGTTATGTCCTGTGTTGCATCTGCTTTTCCTGTGTCTAACTGTGTTTTCTGTGTCACATTATGTCTTGTGTTGCATTGCGTTTCCTGTATCAGGCTGTGTTTCCACTGCCAGGTTATGTATCCTGTGCTGCACTGCTTCTCCTGGGTCAGGCTGTGTTTCCTGTGTCACATTATCTGTTGTGTTGCGCTGCTTTTCCTGTATCAGGCTGCATTTCCTGTGTCATGTTTTATATCCTGTGTTGCACTGCTTTTCCTGTGCCAGACTGTGTTTCCTGTGTCACATTATGTCCTGTGTTGCAGTGCTTTTCCTGTATCTAGCTGTGTTTCCTGTGTCACATTATCCCTTATGTTGCACTGCTTCTTCTGAGTCAGGTGGTGTTTCCTGTGTCATGTTCTATATCCTGTGTTGCACTGCTTTTCTGTATCAAGCTGTGTTCCCTGTGTCACATTATGTCCTCTGTTGCACTGCTTTTCGTATCATGCTGTTTCCTGTGTCATGTTTTATATCCTGTGTTGCACTGTTTTTCCTGTCTCTAACTGTGTTTCCTGTGTCACATTATATCTTGTGTTGCACTACTTTTCCTGTGCCAGACGGTGTTTCCTATGTCACATTATGTCCTGTGTTGCAGTGCTTTTCCTGTATCTAGCTGTGTTTCCTGTGTCACATTATCTCTTATGTTGCACTGCTTCTCCTGAGTCAGGTGGTGTTTCCTGTGTCACATTCTATATCCTGTGTTGCACTGCTTTTCTGTATCAGGCTGTGTTTCCTGTGTCACATTATGTCCTATGTTGCACTGCTTTTCCTATGGCTAACTGTGTTTCCTGTGTCACATTATCTCTTGTGTTGCCGTGCTTTTCATATCAGGCTGTGTTTCCTGTGTCATGTTCTATATCCTGTGTTGCACTGTTTTTCCTGTCTCTAACTGTGTTTCCTGTGTCACATTATGTCTTGTGTTGCACTACTTTTCCTGTGCCAGGTTATGTCCTGTATTACACTGCTTTTTCTGTGCCAGAATATGTTTCCTATGTCAGGTTACGTCCTGCGCTGCACTGCTTTTCCTATGTCAGGCTGAGTTCCTGTAGTTATTTATTTATTTATTTAGTATTTATTTATTTATTTCACATTTGTTAACTGGGTTAGTCAAAATAAGTTTGCAAACAAACCCATTTTCAGTGGAGACCCTAGGGGAAAAGCAAACATAAGTAAAGATAAAATAACAAAACACAACACAGCCACCAAAGCTCTCAAACTCACTTGTCCTGTATAAAGTAATTGTCCAGAATTCCAATAAAAACAGCAGGACTCAGAGACAGCTGCAGGATCCAGTGCAAACCAATTTTAATAGACACAAGCGCTTTCGTGGGTAACCCCACTTCATCAGATATCGATATAAAATAGCATCAATTCTACCCCCTTTATTTATACATACCCCTTCTAATTCACATGACATAAAAGTTAAATACTATTTCACAATTAAATTTACTGGATCCTGCAGCTGTCTCCGAGTCCTGTTGTTTTTATTGGAAATAAGTAAAGATAAAGTGACAATATACAAATATTAAATAACCACAATACAAAATAATTGTCAAAAAGAAAAGGTTATTAACTACTTGCATTGCACTGATAGTAAACAACCCATTTTCAGTGGAGACCCAAGGGGAAAGAGCCCCAGCAAACATAAGCGAAGATAAACATATAGGCAAACATTATTAAAAATAACAATGCAAATACAAAATTAATTATAAAAAGAAAAACAAAATTAAAAATCAGGTTATGTATCAGGTTATGTCCAGTGTTGCACTGCTTTTCCTGTGTTAAGCTATGTTTCCTGTGCTAGGTTATGTATCCCGTGTTGTACTGCTTTTCCTGTGTCAGACTGTGTTTCCTTTGCCTGATTATGTATCTTGTATATGCGGGCTGTATGGTATGTAAGTGTGAGTGACTTATTTGCATGCATATAATGAGGTTGTATAGTACTATACAGGAGCGGACTAAGCATCTGGCAGTTTTGGCAAATGCCAGAAGGGCCAGTGCCAAAATGGGCCGGTGGGCCAGTGCTCGTTATATTCAAAAGCACCCCCTACTTTTGCAGTATCGTGATGACCGTCCTTGCTTTACGCAGCTCACCCTCTCACCCTCTGTTTAAATAAAAAAAATAAAATGAACAGACTTCTACATTCGCAGTAGAGCAGCTGAAGTTCTATGTTTGCAGCTAAGCAGCAGCTTGCCCTGTGTTTTTTTAAAAAATGAAGAAGTAATTAACTTCTGCTTTTATGGATGAGCAGCTACTTGCTTACCCTGTGTTTTTTAAAAAATGAAGAAGTAATTAACTTCTGCTTTTATGGATGAGCAGCTACTTGCTTGCCCTGTGTTTTTTAAAAAATGAAGAAGTAATTAACTTCTGCTTTTATGGATGAGCAGCTACTTGCTTGCCCTGTGTTTTCTGCCTGGCATTGGAACGTGGAGGGGAAAATTAAGAACTGATGTTATGTGATCCTATCTCGCCTACATTCTGTACTGATGGGTTCGGAGCCAATCCCTCTGCTCCGACTCGGCACGCTTATGCTATAGAGCGAGGCCTCTTATTGGCTGAGCTATCTTTATCCCAGGATGCACCACCACTAATCCCCCAGATCTCGTTTGCCGCTAACAAGCTTAGACGTGGTCTCAACTTGGCTGGGCTAAGTACTATTTATTTAGGCTTTTTCCTGTCACAAATTTCCTTACTTTGAACCCAAAAGCTGTTTTAACAGCTATTGTTGTTATATTAGTGTGATTGGTGAATTTCTGTTGAAAAATTCGTGATTTTTTTAGTCAGGGAAGGTTTCCCGTTTTAGTTAGAGGGGCCTTCCCCTGTTGCTTTGCTGCTTGTGTATCTTTCTTGGGTCAAGTACCCGTTTAAGTTAGAGGGTCTTGACTCTCTTTTTTTCTGTCTGTTTAACTGTTTAGTGTTAAAAAAAAAAAATAATATATTAAATTTGTTAAAGATGTGAATTTAACTTTACCTTTTGACTAAGTTTAGTGTTTTTCACTTAGATAGGTTCTGTGGTAAAGCAGTTATGTCTAAAGAACACAAACCCTCCAGGTTTAAGAAATGCATGAGGTGTGGTTTTAAAATGTCCATAACGGACGACCACTCCTCGTGCGTCTATTGCTTAGGTGCTAAGCACCTACAAGAGTCGTGTAGTGTGTGCCACGCGTTCTCTTCTAGAGTCCTCCAGGAGAGGAAGAACAAATTAATCCTCAAGGGATTAATCAAGCCTTCCTTCGAGGAGGCTTTATCTTCCTCTCCGTCTCCTTCTAAAAAGAAGAAAGCATCGGCTCCGATCAGTCAGTCGGAACCGACCGCTAAAAAATCTAAGCAGACTTCTCCATCGGCTCCACGGACTTCGGAGCCGAGGTGAACGGTCTGCCTCGATGCCTCCAGCCTCGACCCCTCTGTTTTTGGAGCCGAGGTCTGGGGCATCGAGAGGCGGGTCACCATCATCGGCTCCACTGATATTGGAGCCGATAAGGGTTACCGGCTCAGACTCTTCCCCCTCGGAGCCGAAGTCCTTATCGGCACCGAGGGAAATTTCTTTGAAACCTTCCTCGGAGCCGATAGTTGTTGAGTCCATTCGAGCCGGGTCCCCGAGCCCTTCGGAGCCGATGGAGAAATCGGTTCGGGCCCGATCGGTATCCTCTAGATCATCCAAGATGTCTGATTCGGACATTGACAGGGTGCTCCTTCGACTCTTCCAGTCTCCGGTGTTCCAAAAGCTAGTTTCGGCTCCAGCCCATTTGGCTTCAGAGTCGATGGTCCACTCCCCTACTGTGGTTCCTCCTCCAACAGCTTCGGCACCATTGGAGCCAGTGCTGGTGGAACCTGTGGAGGTGTTAGGGTCGGGCCCGACCCTTGCTCCAACTCCGGCTCTTGGGTCGGAGTTCAGTACACGGACTTCTTCCTTTGGCCCTGGGGGGGAGGCTTCGGGATTGATGCTTTCGGTCCCAAGAATCCCTCTTGGTGCGTCGGCGGCGGGAGTGCCGTCCACTGTCGTGGCCACGGAGGTGGGACCCTCCCAGGATTCTGGTGGTCCCGTCTTCAGGGCTATGAGGAGTGCATTAGCCAAATCTTCCTTGGCTACCTTCCCGGTTTCCCCAGCTCCTTCCCTGCATACGGAAACTGGGTCGTTGGCAGTCCCCCTGTCCTTAGACAGCGGAGCCCCCGGGCCTCAGGTTACCCCCGCTGGGGTTTCTCCCTCCTGGAGGTCCTACGGAAGCCTCTTCGGAAGAACCCCCCAGGAAAAGATCGTGCAAGAGGAAGCACGTTTACTCCCCTGATGAGTCTCTGACATCCGACACTGATCTCGATGATGCAGAGGGGTCCCCTAAGTCATCCTCGGATGATGTCTCCTTTGCAGACATCCTGGAAGCCCTAAAACAACGAGGCGGCTGGCAGTCCAAACCTCCCTCTGCTGATGAGTCGGTTTTCCTGAAGGCCTTGGGCTCAGCCCTCCGCCTCCTGGGTGTCTCCGCCCTTGACGAGCTCTTGGATTTGATCTGTCGAAGGCTGGGAACACCCAGACTCTGTGGAACCGGTGCCTGCTCGTCCGAACAAATTTCTCGGCCCCCTGATAGAGAGTTCCTAACTAAAGGTGTGGCTGTAGATGCTTTGGTGGTGGCATCTGCTACCCAGCAAGATGTAGCAGAGGCTTCTACGTCCGTCCATCCTCCTAATAAGGAGTCTAGGAGCATGGATCGGTACGGAAAGCGCACCCTCAGTTCAGCGGCCTTTACACTGAGGTCCTTGAACTACCTTACGCACTTTACCAGATTTCAGAGGGATCTGATTAAGGAGCTATCCGATACCCTCTTGGGTAACCTGCCTGAGGAGCTGGCTCAGACGGTTGGCTCTCAGCTGGCTACAATGTCATCCATTTCGAACTCGTCCATGAGGCTCATTTCTTATGCGGCCAAGGGGGCGAGTAGAGCGGCGGGTACAGGCATTGCTCTACGGAGACAAGCCTGGCTCCGTCTGTGTCATTTCGGAGGCCTTTAAGTCTTCATTTGCCGACGCCTTTGATGGGTCCTCCCTGTTTGGACCCAAGGTAAAGGACACACTAACCCGCTGTGAACAGGAGGGTAAGACTCTGACTGCCGTAGGGCCACGATTTTCCACTCCCTTTCGGCCTTATCCCAAGGCTAAAAGAGGAGGGAAAATGTGGTTCCGTAGATCTCAGAAGCCTTACCCCTCTCAGAAGGAGGGTTCCCCTTCCAGAGGCAGAGGAGGGGGAAATTCTTCTGGAAGACACCGTCCCAGAGGCGGCAGAGGCCCTCGCAACACTGGAGACCACGAGTCCTTTCGTGGCTCTTCAGCCTTTCATAGTCCCTGAGGGATTGCCCGGCTGTGCTACTCCGGAGCCAGTCGGGGGTCGTTTCTCGAAGCACCTAAAGGCCTGGGAAGGTATCACTCAGGACCGATGGGTGCTTTGGATTATCGCCGGAGGTTACTCCATCCCATTCTCTCACCCCCCCCCCCAGTCCAAAAAATCCCGGACCCGCCACCCAGTCAATGGGATACCGCAGCCTCAGAAGTTTCAAAGCTGCTGCAAAAAGGAGTCATCCAACCGGTCCCCGCAGACCAGATCGGATTAGGGACTTACTCAAGATTCTTTTTGGTGCCAAAAAAGACCGGGGACTTGAGGCCCATTTTGGACCTCAGCATCCTAAACCGTTCAGTCAGAAAATCCAAGTTCCGAATGGTCACCCTACAAACCATTCTCCCATTGCTTGCGAAAGGTGTTTGGATGTGCTCCATAGATCTCAAGGACGCTTATTATCATATCATGGTACATCAAGCATCCAGGAGACATCTGCGCTTCAGCCTAGGAGGCAGTCATTTTCAGTTCCGTGCGCTGCCCTTTGGTCTCACCACAGCCCCCAGGGTGTTCACCAAGTGTTTGGCAGTCGTGACTGCTCACCTGAGAAGTCTAGGATTCCAGGTGTTTCCGTATCTAGACGACTGGCTCCTAACTGCCACCTCCAAGCATCTACTTCTGTGGAGCCTACAAGCCACTATATCACTGGGCATTTCCCTTGGAATCACCTTCAATTGGCCAAAGTCTGTGTTGCTGCCATCTCAACGAATAAGATTCATAGGGGTAGAGATAGACTCAAACCAAATGCGGGTCTATCTACCTACAGACAGGATACAAACCATACAGGCTCAAGTTCTAGCCTTACTTCCCAGATCCAAAGCCCCAGCCAGAATGGTCCTGCAGCTATTGGGATCCATGTCCGCCACGGTTCTTCTAGTCCCCTTGGCAAGGTTGCACATGAGAATTCTCCAGTGGCTTCTCTCAGCTCAGTGGTCCTTTCAGGAACTTCCCCTCAGTCACCTTGTATGGATCACGGAATCTTGCAGACGGGACCTTCGCTGGTGGCTAGTGCCCTCCAACTTGGATCAGGGACGACCCTTTGTTCTACCTCCTCCAGTGGCCACTTTGACCACGGACGCCTCCCAGATGGGGTGGGGGGGGCATTCCCTGGGCAGGTCAGTCCAAGGCAAATGGCATCCGGAAGAGACTTTGCTTCATATCAACATCTTGGAAATGAGGGCAGTACTTCTGTCCCTTCAAGCCCTTCACGATTATCTCCCTCAGGGCGTAATTGCTGTTCACTCAGACAACATGTCAGTTGTTTGGTACCTGAACAAACAGGGAGGGACCAGATCCTATCCTCTTTGCAGAGAAGCCATGAGTGTTTGGGAATGGGCAGTCTCGACCAAACGCTTCCTAGTGGCTACTCACATACCGGGCAAGTCCAATGTGATAGCCGACAGATTGAGCAGGACCATCCTCTCTCCTCACGAATGGTCTCTGAATATGACAGTTGCAAGTCAGATTTTCACCGAATGGGGAGTTCCGTGTTGCGACCTCTTCGCGACTCCTCTGAATGCGAAGTGCAAAGAATTCTTCTCCCTAACCCCGGCTCCGGGGAAGAGCCCCATGGACGCATTAGTCCATCCTTGGCCCACCGGCTTGCTTTATGCCTTCCCTCCAGTTCCTCTCCTTCCCAGAGTGATTCAAAAGGCATCTCTCTTTGGGAGCAAAATGATCTTAATTGCTCCTTACTGGCCTCGTCAAGTGTGGTTCCCCTATCTTCGGAAACATGCCCTGGAAGGTCCATGGTTCCTGGATCAGATCCCAGACCTACTGGTTCATCAGTCGGGTCTATTCCACCAGTCCCTACACACCTTAAAATTGACGGCTTGGCTCCTCCTCTTACAACGATAGTCAGGAGTCATACATTGGATCCAGATGTTGTACACATATTATCTTCGGCCCATAAGTCTGCTACAAAGAAACTGTATTCTAGCAAATGGAAAAGATTTGCTATTTGGGCTCAACTCTGGGGCCTGGACCCCATTTCTATTCCCGTGGCAGAAGTACTAAAATTTCTGACTTCTCTTTTCAATCAAGGCTCTTCAGTTTCTATCATCAAGGTACAATTGGCAGCAATTTCTAATTTTCACGAATCCATAGACCCACCTTTAATGAGCAACAGATTGTGTAAGACCTCCTTGAAAGGTGCTGCTCTATTAAGACCTCCGATTTCTCATCCTGCACCTCCATGGGATCTCGATATAGTGTTACGCATCTTGACTTCTTTCCCCTTTGAACCGGCAGCTACATGTGATCTAAAGTTTCTATCATGGAAGACAGCTTTTCTGGTGGCGATTACTTCTGCCAGAAGAGTTTCAGAGCTTCAAGCTTTGTCAGTAAAATCCCCGTACTTGGTTTTTCACAAAGACAGAGTATCCCTCAGACCAAATCCTTCCTTTGTCCCTAAAGTTTGTTCTACTTTCTGCTTACAACAATCGTTAGAGCTTCCAGTTTTTTTCCCAAAATACTCTAACAAAGCGGAGTTCATATTCCACACACTAGATGTCCACAGACAGTTACGTTTTTATTTAGACAGGACCAAACAAACAAGGAAAACAGATCAGTTGTTTGTATCCTTTGCAGATAACAAATTGGGCAACGCTGTCACAAAGGTCACTATTGCCAAATGGATCAGGGACTGTATTACTCAAGCTTATTTTATTCTAACAAAGAGCTTACCACCTCTGTCAAGGCTCATTCTACAAGGGCTATGGCTACTTGATAGCATTTCATTCTAAACTTGCTATTAGTGACATTTGTGCTGCGGCTACATGGTCTTCCCCGCACACCTTCATTTCCCACTACAAATTAGATGTGGCATTTAGAGGACGAGCTTCATTTGGTTCCACAGTGCTAAGGAGTGTTTTCCAATGAGCCACCCGGGATTTAGGTGCTAGGGACACTGTCCCATCAGTACAGAATGTAGGCGAGATAGGATCACATAACATCTTTTAGTTATGTACTAACCATAACTTCAGATGTTTGGGATCCATCTCGCCTACATTCCTAATAACCCACCCTCCTTCCCCCTTCCTTGGAGATCAGAGGATGTCAGAAGGTCTGAATCCTGTTGTTTCATCTTGAAACATCTAACAATGTTATATAATCAAGTTGTGCATGTGTGCATGAATGCGGACAAACAAGATCTGGGGGATTAGTGGTGGTGCATCCTGGGATAAAGATAGCTCAGCCAATAAGAGGCCTCACTCTATAGCATAAGCGTGCTGAGTCGGAGCCGAGGGATCGGCTCCGAACCCATCAGTACAGAATGTAGGCGAGATGGATCCCAAACATCTGAAGTTATGGTGAGTACATAACTAAAAGTTCTGTTTTCTCCAGGTCTAATTTTGAGTAAGAGACAAGTACAGTGGTAGATTTAGGCTGGGCACAGGGGGTGTGTACCTTTCCCTTTTTTAAAACCATCATTCATTTGTAGATTAAAAAAAATAAATGCACTGCTTTTCTATAGAACTATGTTAATGTGCTGCCAAACCAGTATATCTTCCATTTCAGTTTCCTTACACTTTTGTTTTCTTATCCCTTGCGTCAAAGATGCATCAGTGAGGTTCCTCACCAGGGAAATCCAGGGCCACAAACATCTACCATACACAAATAGGCTAAAAGTCCTATCCCTCTACTCAGTTTCATACAGACTCCTCAGAGGTGACCTCTGTCTTCGAATCAGTCTCCAGAGGCATGGATGAGGGTAAAGTGGTCCACACAGCCTATATGGACCTCTCCAAGGCCTTCGATACCATCCCCCACTCTGGAATCATAGAAAAATTTACTAAGCTGGGCATTAATCCCTACGTCACTCGATGGGTTGCCAACTGGCTTACTGACAGAACCCACACTGTAAAAGTAGCTGACTCAAAATCCAGCTCCAGACAAGTGACAAGTGGAGTACCTCAGGGTTCAGTCCTGGGACCGCTCTTGTTTGGCATCTACTTCTCTGAAGTACAGGCCAGCACTAAGGGACTCTGGCTAACAAAGTTTGCAGATGACTGCAAACTGGGAGCCATTACTGAATCCCCAAATGATCTGGATATTCTACAGAAGGGCCTTACCAAAACAGATGCGTGGTGCCAGAGCCATGGGATCAAGCTCAATGCCAAGAAATGTATAGTTATCCCCTTTGGGAAAAACTATGTACCCATGCATTACCACATAAGTGGCAGTACACTAAACACTGAAAGTGTGCTAAGGGACTTAGGGACACAGGTGGACAGTGGTCTCGCCTTCAATAACCACATAGCCACAACAGTCAGGAAATCCTTCTATGTGGCACACCTCATCACTAAGGGCTTTTCATCCAGAAAAAAGGAGGTCATTGTCCCACTGTACTCATCTCTCATTTGACCCATTATATAATACAACACTCTGTTTGTTATGTACCTCACAAGACATCAGCAGCAACTGGAAAGGCCACAGAAATACCTCACAAAAAGAATCACAGGCCTAAAGCAGATGCCCTATGCTGACCGTATAAAAAAACTCCAGCTATACTCTGTCACATATCGCCTACTCAGAGGCAATCTCTGCTTAACATACAAGGCCATGTCAAACCTAGTGCTGTTGGACATGCTACACTTAAAGAAATCCCACTCCCTTAGAGCCACATGCTCCAGGGATCTGAACTTGGTCATCACAATGAACAAAACATGCTGGAGGGATAGGTTCCTGACCCAGAGACTCCCCATACTCTGGAATAGACTGCCCATACATGTCAAGCTGAGTGCCTCTTTGACCCTCTTCAAAAAGAACCTTGATGATTGGATGGGAAATGGGAAATTCACCCCGGGGATCATGTCAGTCACCCTGCTAGACAGGGGACCAGGGAGGTAAATATTCTGGGAAGAAATAGCCAGGGAATTGTTATAGCTAGGCTTGTATAGGCCCTAGGGTCGATAGCCTAGTACCAACCTATGAACCTATGAACAAGGCATTCACAGACCACACGTTGATGGGACTGCTGCATATCCGCAAGTCAAGTTCCACTCAAGTAATCCGCACACGCGGCCTCAACCTGGTCTGTGACATCAACAAGACTTGTTAGCAGGGCAGATTTGTGTCCCAGAGACTCCCCATCTATGGAACAGACTCCCTCTCCACATCAAGCAGAGTACCTCTTTACCCCTTTTAAAGCACAACCTGGATAACTGGATGGTAAACAGAAAATATACCCCTGGGATTCCATCCATGTCCCTGCTGGACAGGGGCATTGGGTGCTGATTTGTCTAAACATGGGCTAAACTCTTGGCTAGGCTTATAAGGGCCTCAAGGCCAATAGCCTAGTAACCTCCTATGATCTTAGGATCCTATTGGTTGCAGTGAGTCAGGTGATCTATTCTCAATAGCTTCTCCTTCTGTGGTGCAGTGATGGTGCATTTGGTGACAGTTTGTGGAGGATTCAGTCACTAAAAAAAATAAGAAGAATCATTTTATTTCACAGTTACCAGCACTTAGTAGTTGTGGCAAAGCCAGTAATGCAGCATTGATCCTGAAGATCTTTTTCCAGCAATTCACGAGCGAGAACAAAACATTCATGTTCAAATACCCTGAAAGTATTTTGTTTTCTTAAGCAAGGCTTGAAGAAATCCCACCAAAGTGGTGCAGTTGAGAGTGTACCTTGTTTTGTGCTGCTCTATTGTACTTTTTCATTGAATCCGTCAGGCAGTACCTCTCTTACATATATATTTCTTTATTTTATATGAATGGTGTCTAATTAGCAAATATACATGTAACAGCTAATGTATATTAATGTAACAATGTGTTAGATATTTTCTCAGTAAAGATAGCCGTTGTGCTTGTTGTTTACATATTTCTCAGATGTTCAGATTTTCACTTCATATTTTAGTTTGTTATTCATAAAATTTGTGTATTTTGCTGGTGAATGACTGAGGAATGAGGTCATTAAACAACTTTAGAAAACAAAAACAGGCACCAATGGAGGTGAAATGAATAAGTCTGAATGCTGATAATGGAAACAACAGCTAGGTTTATTCAGTACATAAATGCACACATCACACGGCGTTTTCATCCACCGGACTTCATCAGATGTAACAAATTTTATCTATGCTGTACCAAACCTTTTTATACCCCTTCCCCCTGTAAATAATTAATCAATTAATGTTTAATTAATACATTTAAAGTGGTAAAACTCATAAACCCTTTTATATTCATTCAGGTACATTCAGCAATATTACTAAATTAATACTAGAATAAAATACATGTATTTAGAAAATTCATGCATGCTCAATAATTTTATAATAAAAAACACAATTAAAAAAATAATTATGTACTATATGTTAAAAAGTTTTTAAAAATTGTTAAAAATGTATATATATGTCCTACAAGGAAACTTACAGAAAAATGTTTGTTTGTTCACATGCTTGTCCTTAAGGTTGACTAAACAAATAATTGTGCTCAGCTTAATGTAAATAAACAACAAGTGTAACAAATGCTTAAAAACTAGATAGTACCAAAAGGTGCTACAACTTAGCTGCCCTCATCCTTAAGATGGGGTCAATGGAAATGTGTTCATTAAGACCTGTGAATCTATTGGCTTCAAGTAATAACTTCCAATACAATTCCCTAACTTCTATCCTGTTCTCCCAAGGTCCGCCCGTAGTATCTTGATGCACCATTTCTATTACAAAGAAACCCCACTTTGCTCCCACACATGTCATAGTGTGTTAGTATATTGCATTATTAATGTCTTTTGTTCTAATAGCATTCAAGTGTTCGTATATTCTTTTTAATTTGCGTGTGGTCTTTCCAATATAAAATGCACCACATATTTTACATAGGGCTAGGTATATCGAACCTTCACTGTTACAATTGGAGAAACTACCACTCCTAATAGTATACTGCCTATCTGGAATATATAAAAAAATCCTGTCTAAAAATGTGTACACATTGAGCACATGTTCCACATTTATAAGTCCCTAGCTTTTTTACACTTGGCCCTTTGTGGTTCTTCTCCAACAATTCCTTGAGGTTTTTACCTTTTTTATATGTAAACTGTAATGGATTTTTTAACAAATTCCCCAATTCTGAGTAGCAACCAAAACTTTCCCAATGTTGTTTAATAATATTTCTAATCATGGGTGTTTTTTGATGATAATACAAAACATAATTCCCCCCAAAAATGTTCCCTGTCCTGCGCTCCTCTTGCACCTCTACTTTTCACATCCCAAAATTGGGGCAAATCTAGAGGTTCTAGCATTTTTAACTTCTACCATCACTTCCTGCACCATTGATGCAGGATATTTCCTAGCTAGAAACATATCCCTTAACTTCCAACTTTCATGTTCAAAGTCCACATCTCTAGATGTCATCCTGCTGCTACGGATAAATTGTCACTTAACATTATTTCTGTTTTGTTTATATGGGTGTGAGCTACTAAAGTATAAGTAAGAGAGTTGGAGAAGGTGTCCTTCCTGTATACTCTCAAAGTGTATTGCTGTAAATGTTTGTCTTTCTTAATAGAAACGTTCAGAAAATTCATCTCTTCTCTAGAAATATGATGGGTAAATTTTAAAAAATCAGTGGTATTGTTTAAATAGTGTATAAATTCCTTTAGTTTGGTCTCCCCTCCCTTCCAAAAATACATATGTCATCCAGATAACATTTGTAGCATACCCAATATTCTGCATATTCTGATTCGAACACAAATGTTGTGCCCCTACATATGCAAATATAGTACTCATGATGTGGGAGGAGAAATTTGTGTTTGAACACCCATGATTAGAAATATTATTAAACAACATTGGGAAAGGTTTGTTTGCTACTCAGAATTGGAGAATTTGTTCAAAAATCCATTACAATTTGCATATAAAAAAGGTAAAAACCTCAATGAATTGTTGGAGAAGAACCACAAAGGGCCAAGTGGAAAAAAGCTAGGGACTTATAAATGTGGAACATGTGCTCAATGTGTACATATTTTGAGACAGGATTTTTTATATATTCCAGATAGGCAGTATACTATTAGGAGTGGTAGTTTCTCCAATTGTAACAGTGAAGGTTCGATATACCTAGCCCTATGTAAAATATGTGGTGCATTTTATATTGGAAAGACCACACGCAAATTAAAAAGAAGAATATACAAACATTTGAATGCTATTAGAACAAAAGACATTAATAATGCAATATACAAAACACACTATGACGTGTGTGGGAGCGAAGTGGGGTTTCTTTGTAATAGAAATGGTGCATCAAGATACTAGGGGCGGACCTTGGGAGAACAGGATAGAATTTAGGGAATTGTATTGGCAGTTATTACTTGAAGCCAATAGATTCACAGGTCTTAATGAACACATTTCCATTGCCCCCATCTTAAGGATGAGGGCAGCTAAGTTGTAGCACCTTTTGGTACTATCTAGTTTTTAAGCATTTGTTACACTTGTTGTTTATTTACATTAAGCTGAGCACAATTATTTGTTTAGTCAACCTTAAAGATAAGCATGTGAACAAACAGACATTTTTCTGTAAGTTTCCTTGTAGGACATATATATATATTTTTAACAATTTTTAAAAACTTTTTAACATATAGTATATAACTATTTTTTTAATTGTGTTTTTTATTATAAAATTATTGAGCATGTATGAATTTTCTAAATACATGTATTTTATTCTAGTATTAATTTAGCAATATTGCTGAATGTACGTGAATGAATATAAAAGGGTTTATGAGAGTTACCACTTTAAATGTATTAATTAAACATTAATTGATTAATTAATTACAGGGGGAAGGGGTATAAAAAGGTTTGGTACAGCATAGATAAAATGTGTTACATCTGATGAAGTCCGGTGGATGAAAACGCCGTGTGATGTGTGCGTTTATGTACTGAATAAACCTAGCTGTCGTTTCCATTATCAGCATTCAGACTTACTCATTTCACCTCCATTGGTGCCTGTTTTTGTTTTCTAAAGTTGTTTCTTGGTTTTCCTGGGTTCTGTGCCTCAATTTTGGTTGAAGTCATTAAATAATGACAAATTTGAGTTTGTGAAAGATTTATGAAAGTCTGTACAGAGAGGTATAGCTCTTATTAACAATTAAATTTATGTTCACTGAATGAGCATCTTAAATTGCTGTATACAAGGGGCTGGCATAATCCTCTGTTTTTATTAAAAATGTTAATTAATTTGTTAGAGGAGATTATCATGGACATTAATGCATTTCACGTCTCTACTTAGTGAAAATGGGTCGTGGTTCTGATGGTGCCAGAGTCTAATTCTTGCCCAGTCTGCCCTGGTACTATAATATGGGGACCAGCTGTACATACTTCAACATGGGGGTTGTGCTGTATTGTACTGTACTGTACTACAATGAACCTGATTTATGTGCATATGTGGGGGTTACTGGTACAGCATGTAAGGAAGACTCAATTTATATACATAAACTGGAGGTTATATAGTACTACAGCTGTTTGACATTCATGTATATGCATGCATACATACAAAGGGTTTTGTACAACTGTAACTGTGGCTGACCTGATATATGAACATATATGAGGATCACATGGTACTGTAATTATGTGGGTCCTATGCATCTACATAACCAGGGTTGTACACTACTGCAACTATGAGCGACCTGATATACATAGATATATGAGGATTGTATGGTACTGTAATTATGGGGGTCCCATGTACATACATACACAGGTTTATATACAACTGTAACTGTGGCTGACCTGATATATGAACATATATGAGGAAGGCATGGTACTGTAATTATGTGGGTCCCATGTATCTACATACCCAGGCTTGTACACTACTGCAACTGTGAGCAACCTGATATACATAGATATATGAGGATTGTATGGTACTGTAATTATGGGGGTCCCATGTACATACATACACAGGTTTGTACACTACTGTAACTGTGGGTGACTTGATATAAGTACATATATGAGGATTCTATGGTACTTTAATTATGTGGGTCCCGTGTATGTGCATGAGTCCGTAACTCTACCCATTTAGCTGCGTGGATATAATCTATGTTACATAGGATTGTACAATGTTGTAACTGTGGGCAACCTGATACATGTACATATATGAGGATCATATAGTGCTGTAATTATTGGGGTCTCATGTATACACATGCACAGGGTTGTACACATTGCTGTAATTGTGGGCAAACTGATACATGTACATGGGTACCTATCAGCTGATCGAGTTTTCAGAAACTCAAACTCCATATGGTCAAGACCATATGATCGAGCTTTTGAAAACTTGAAGCTCTTGAAAGGAGATCATATTACAGACAGGATCGGGAAATTTACCTTTTTCCTCACTGTAGTAGTGCGATCCCTGATTTGGTATATATAATTTGCAGGGGGGGGGGTATGGAGGGAGCAGCCCACCATATAGGGGTTGTAGAGGGCTTGCCCCCCTGCAAAAATGTAAAAAAGGTAGCGTTGTGTTTTTTATTTTGTTTTTTTGTTTTGTGATGTTCACATTTCCTGAAATTCGATCATATAGTCTTTTCAATATTTTTTTTGAGTTTCCAAAAAGTCGATCATCTGACATAGACCCATGTACATATATGAGGATCGTAGTATTGTAATTATGGGGGTTCCATGTATGTACATACCCAGGGTTGTATACTGCTGTAACTGTGGGTGACCTGATATATGTCTATATGTGTATATATATATATATATATATATATATATATCTATATATATATATATATATATATATATATATATATATATATATATATATATGTAGATATATATATATATATATATATATATATATATATATATGTATATATAAGGATCGGTTGATACTGTAATTATGGGAGGGGGGTCCCATGTATATACATCCACAGGATTTTACACTATTGAAACTGTGGGCAACCTGACATACCTACAAATAAGAGGATTGTATGATACTATAATTGTGGGTTTCCCATGTATATACATATATAGGATTGTAACAACTGTAACTGTGGGCTACCGGATATACATACATATATGAGGATCGTATGGTAATGTAATTATGCAATTATGGGGTTCCCATGTATATAC
Source organism: Protopterus annectens (assembly GCF_019279795.1). NCBI lineage: Eukaryota > Metazoa > Chordata > Ceratodontiformes > Protopteridae > Protopterus > Protopterus annectens. The sequence goes on from NC_056733.1 coordinate 899,700,921, forward strand.
ATACACAGAGTGGTCTACTGCTGTAAATGTGGGTGTCCTTATACACGTACATATGTGAAGATCGGATGGTACTGCAATTATGGGGATCCCATGTATATACATAAACAGAGTTGTACACTACTGTAACTCTGGATGACCTAATATACATACATATAGGAGGATCATATGGTACTGCAGTTATGAGGGTCCCATGTATATACATACACATGGTTGTACATTGCTGTAACTGTGGACGACCTGATAAATGTAAATATATGAGGATGGTATAGTACAGTAATTAGGGTGGTCCCATATATATAAATACACAGGGCTTTACACTGCTGTAATTGTGGGTGTCCTGATATATGTACATATATGAAGATCATATGGTACTGTAATTATAGGGGTCCCATGTATCTATATACACAGGGATGTACAATGCTGTAAGTGTGGGTGTCCTGATATATGTACATATATGAAGATCGTGTGATAGTGTAATTATGGGGATCCCATGTATCTATATACACAGGGTTGTACACTGCTGTAAGTATGGGCATCCTGATATACGTACTTATATGAGGATCTTATGGTACTGTTATTGTGCGGGTCCCATGTACAGACATACACAGAGATGTGCACTGCTTTAACTGTGGGCAACCTGATAGATGTACATATATGAGAATCATATGGTACTTATGTGGGTCCCATGTATCTACATACACAGGGTTGTACAGTATTGTAACTGTGGGTGACCTTATATATGTGCATATACGAAGATATGGCAGTGTAATTATGGATGTCTCATGTATATACATACACAGCATTGTACACTACTGAAACTGTGGGCAGCTTGATGTATGTACGTATATGAGGATCATGTGGTGTTGTAACTATGGGGGTCCTATGTATCTACGTACATTTGGTTGTACACTGCTGTAATTGTGATTGACCTGATATACATACATAAATGAGGATTGTATGGTACTGTAATTATAGGGGTGCCATGTATATATATATATATATATATATATATATATATTATATATATATACAGGGCTGTACACTGCTGTAAATGTGGGCAACCTGATACATGTACCCATATGAGAATCATATGGTACTGTAATTATGGGGGTCCCATGTATATACATACACAGGTTTGTACACTACTGTAACTGTGGGCAACCTGCTATACGTACATATATGAGGACCATAGGGCACTGTAATTATGGGGATCCCATGTATCTACATATCTAGGGTTGTATAGTACTGTAATTGTGGGTGACCTGATATAAGTACATATATGAGGATTGTATAGTACTTTAATTACGGGGGTCCCATGTATGTGCACATGAGCCCGTAACTCTACACATTTAGCTAAGTGGATATAATCTATGTTACATAGGGTTGTACACTGCTGTAACTGTGGGCTTAAGTTCATAGGTTAGTACAAAGCTAACTGCCCTTGCGAGCCATTTTAAGCCTAGCCAATTATCCCTTGTGAGACTCAAACCCTGCACCTTGTGTTTGTAAGGCAAGCACCTTAACCATTAGGCCACCCTCCCAACCTGATACATGTACACATATGAGGATCATATAGTATTGTAATTATTGGGGTCCCATGTATACACATACACAGGGGTGCACACTGCTGTAACTGTGGGCATCCTGATATACTTACATATATGAGGATCATATGCTACTGTAATTATGGGGGTCCCATGTATCTACATACCCAGGGTTGTACACTACTGTAACTGTGGGTGACCTGATATACGTAAATTATGGGGTTCTATGTATCTACATACCTAGGGTTGTACACTACTGTAACTGTGGGTGACTTGATATAAGTACATATATGAGGATTGTATGGCACTTTAATTATGTGGGTCCCATGTACGTGCACATGAGTCCGTAACTCTACCCATTTAGCTACGTGGATATAATCTATGTTACATAGGGTTGTACAATGTTGTAACTGTGGGCAACCTGATACATGTACATATATGAGGATCATATAGTGCTGTAATTATTGGGGTCTCATGTATACACATGCACAGGGTTGTACATTGCTGTAATTGTGGGCAACTTGATACATGTACATGGATACCTATCAGTTGATCAAGTTTTCAGAAATTCAAACTCCATATGGTCAAGACCATATGATCAAGCTTTTGAAAACTTGAAGCTTTTGAAAGGAGATCATATTACAGACAGGATCGGGAAATTTACCCTTTTCCTCACTGTAGTAGTGCGATCCCTGATTTGGTATATATAATTTGCAGGGGGGGTATGGGACATCTTATGGTACTGCAATTATGAGGGTCCCATATATGTATATATATATATATATATATATATATATATATATATATATATATATATATACAGGGTTGTACACTGCTGTAAGTATGGGCAACCTGATACATGTATACATATGAGCATCATATGGTACTGTAATTATGGGGGCTCCATGTATATGCATACCCAGGGTTGTACACTGCTGTAACTGTGGGCTTTCTGATATATGTACATATATGAGGACCGTGTGATAGTGTAATTATGGGAATCCCATGTATCTACATACACAGGGTTGTACACTGCTGTAACTGTGGGCATCCTGATATACATACATATATGAGTATCATATGGTACTGTAATTACTGGGGTCCCATGTGTCTTCCTACACAGGGTTGTACACTGCTGTAATTCTGGGGACTTGATATACGTACATACATGAGGATGATGTGGTTCTGTAATTATGGGGGTCCCATGTATCTACATACACAGGGTTGTACACTGCTGTAACTGTGGGCGATCTGATATACATACATACATGAGGATGATATGGTATTGTAATTATAGGGTCTCATGTATCTCCATGGATAGTGTTGCACATTACTGTAACTGTGGGTGTCCTGTTATATGTACATATGCGCGAATCATATGGTAGTGTAATTATGGGGGTCCGCTGTATCTATGTACACAGGGTTGTGCACTACTGTCACTATGGGTGTCCTGCTAGACATAAATATATGAGGATCATATGGTACTGTAATTATGAGCATCCCATGTGTATACATACACAGGGTTATACACTGCTGTACCTGTGGGCGACCTGATATACGTACATATATGAGGAGTATATGGCACTATAATTATGCAGGTTTCATGTATTGACGTGGACAGTGTTGCACACTACTGTAATTGTGGGTGACCTGATATATATACACATATACGGGGAATGTGTTGTACTGTAACTGTGGAAGAACATGTTGGAGTTGAACACAAAAAGGTTATACTGCATAGTAACTTTGGGGACTTGATGTCTGTACATGCTTACAGGAATATACAATAGTATAAGTGTAGGGAGACCTGCTGTGTATGTGTTGAGGTGTGTTAAATATGAGAGTCCTTCTGTATACACATGCATGTGGTGAGGGGTGTTATATGGTACTGTATCTGTGGAAGGAACTAATGATCTTGTCCACGGACTGATGTTTGCATAGTACTGTAAATAAGTAGGAGTGGCTATAAGTGCATGCATAGGGGATTTTGGTACCTATGTATAGGGGACTGTGGTACCTATGTAAAGGGGATTGTGATACCTTTGTATAGGGGATTGTGGTACCGATGTATAGGGGATTATGGTATCTAACTATGGTTGACCTGCTGCATACATTAGTACTGGGGTTATATGCTATTATAACTTTCAGCGACCTAGTGTATACCCATTCATGTGGATTATATGGTATTTTAACTGCACAGAGATTTGGTGGAGTGTGCACACATTAGCTTTTTATGATATAAAGTACCTAGTTTTTAACACAGGAGTGCAGTGAATTGGTGATGTGCTTTACTCCAGTCCAGTTAAAACAAATTAAAACAAAAACAGTGTTACATATTAAGCATGCAATTTACAGTTCCTTTAAGAAATTCAAGCAAGCTGGGGCTGTGAGGCATGTGACTGGGAGGGATTTAACTCAGGGTTTGCAAAAAAGAATCTCTCTGTATGTATCTTGTGTATTGGGTTGGCTCTGTGTTAGATAACTGTGTATCTGAAGAGTTTACATTACTTTTTCTGTCAAATTGATTTTATCTATGTATTTGTTGATTGTTGCGTTGTAGTAAATGTCTTTGATTATTTGCAGCATGACAGACAACTTGAGCATACCTCTCAACCTTGTAGAGCAAGAAATCTGGACAAAGCCATAAATAAAAGTGAGGCAAAGGCCCAAAAATAGGGACAATTTTAAATATTACTCTTACAAACTTAGTTGATATAATAACAGGTTTTACATTATTTTCTGAAGGGTATGAAGTCTGAAACTCAAATATCTGTCATTATTTTCTAACTTCAGTCTTTAATGATTTACCACAAATTTGTCAGAAATCCACAATTTTATGAAAAACAGATCAAAAATGTGAGGGAAAAATCTGGACATTCTGAGAAAATCTGTACAGTTGAGAGGTATGAGCTGCCCGAGTAAGACTTTGGACATTTATTCTTTACAAGATCTGTTTTTCACATTTACAGAGAAAACCTCAACAGTAATTCACTTCACAGAAAATGTTGATGTTTATATCACATGGGATCACCCACTACCAACAGTTCAAAAAAATAGATGTGAGAAAACCCAATATAGTAGTTTATCAAAAGAAGACAAAAGTAGCATTGATTACTAAAATTGATACACCCAGTGACCACAATGTCTTACATACAGAGAGATACAAAGTCATAAAATATCAAGATTTGCAGGCAGAAACAAGAGCAAAGTGGAAGAAAAATAACCAGACAGTTCCAATAGTAGTAGGAGCAACGTGTCTTATAAAAAATTATTTACAATCATACTTGGATATGTTACCAATACATGTAAGTCCAAAGAACTGCAGGAGGAGTCATTACTGGGCACATTATGGGGACTGCAAAGAGCAGTTTTGGCTAACATCAAAGATTGAAATAATACTAATTTCATGAACTTTAATCATACTTTGAATTAGGAATGGGGTCCATTCCCGTCATGGTATTAGAAACCCAAAAGATTTGGAGAAATTAAAATAGAGTATCTTGTTACTTGCATTCATTTGAAATACACATTTGCAGTTGTTCTTGTGTACTAGTAAACAATTTTGGTGATGTATCTTCAGTTTTTTAGCTCAACATGATGACAATTCAACCACTAACAGCTATTACATTGCAGGGGAACCCGAAAGTCTTGGGAGTCAATGTTCTAGGTCATTGTATTACAATGTGAGTGACCTCAAAGAGGCCATAAAACATCAGTTGTGCCATATTTCATCATATCATAGGTGAAGAAACCATTAAAGTATTCATTTTCCCTACAGGAAGAGGTCTTGGCAGCAGTACAAAATAAATTCCAGATATACTGTAAGGCAAGGAAGAATTTATGTTATGAGAGACCTTTTTTTACAAAAAACAGGAAGTTTGAGAAAAAATCAATGTATATGTCAGTGAATTAAGTCACAGAGTACATGAAGTTGGTTAACTGAAAATGTGATCACATAACATTCAGACTGTTAAGATAAATATAACCTAACAGTGAAAAAATGTGAGTGAACTGTTAAGTATGCAGTTAGAACTTATAACTGAAGTGTTGGAAGTATGCAAGTCTGAGACTATTTGAGAAAATAAATATTAGAAAGTATAATAAAAAGAATAAATATGAAAATGCAATTAACCCAATGACGTCCAAGATGGCACTTGATGACAAATGTGCAGTAAGAAAAAAAAAGCACCCAGTGTAAACAATGTGGCTACAGGCATGGTAAAGATTAGTGTAAATCTGAAAATCAGATCTGCAGAATGTGTAAAGGGAGTAACAATTTTGTCAGAATGTGCTCAATATATAAAGAGTTGGAAATGCAAAACAGTGGGGTGGGTGGTATTCATAGTTATTATGCAAATGCGCAAATGCTATCCACACTGTTTGTGCATTTCTGCAACAAAGGCATGATTCATACAAGCCATTTATATCAAAGCTTGATGCCCATGAATAGACATTAGCAGATGAAATTATAATGAGATGTAAATGAGGAATGATGTAAAGCCACATATGCTAATGATATTTTCTCCCTCCTGTTTGAGATTTATAGTCATAATTTGATGCATGTCCGCCCTGTCCACAGATTCATTATAAAAGGTGAAACCACACCTTTTCTATCTACTTTGCAATCCACAAAGATACCTTCCTCTGCTGCTAGCCTTGCTATTTCATAGTATGAGCTGCTAGTTCTGCTGCTAGCCTTGCTATTTCATAGTATGAGCTGCTAGTTCTGCTGCTAGCCTTGCTATTTCATAGTATGAGCTGCTAGTTCTGCTGCTAGCCTTGCTATTTCATAGTATGAACTGCTAGTTCTGCTGCTAGCCTTGCTATTTCATAGTATGAGCTGCTAGTTCTGCTGCTAGCCTTGCTATTTCATAGTATGAGCTGCTAGTCTTGGCTGAGCCAAACCTGCTTGCTAACCAGAAGATGGAGATATAGGCAGAGAGTTACTCATTCCAGTTTTGATAATCAGGAAATTCTTGACAAGTTCAAAGTGGGCAAGGATATTGTAAGGGTTTAGTGAGTATGTATGGTCCCACAGGGTCACTGATGCATGGCCTTCCTATCCCTGTGGATACTAAGCTATGTATAGCCATCACTGTACTTGCCACACTGACCTTCCAGAGACAGACTGGGGACATGTTGGGCATTTCATAGGCTTCTGCCTTGAGGATACTTCAACGGTTCCTGGTTGTAACCTGGCATATGTGGATCAGTACATCTATTTCCTAGTGTCAGCTCAGGACTGAGCCCAGTCTATGCATGCCTTTTATAGAGTAGCATGTTTATCTGAGGTGCTCAGTGCAATAGATTGCACCATGTTGCAATTAGAGCCCCATCTGGTCCACAGGGCAAGCAGTACTCTACTAGGAAGGGTTACCATTCCATCAATTGCAGGGAGTGTGTGATGCCTTGGTGTGCATCACAAATGTGTCTGCCCAGCATCCTGGCAGTGAACATGCATCCCTTATCTGGCACACAAGCTCAAAGTGTCACCTCTTCCTGTATGGTAGGATGCCCAATGGTCATCTTGTTGGTAAGTGGAAAAATATATATATTTTTTGTATTTAAGCAGATCTTCATGGTAAAATGTATTGCTCAATACTAAACCACTTTTTCTTTGTTTTTTGTTTTTCCTCCGTTTTCTCTGGATATCCACTGGAGGCATGGCCCATGACACCAGTGAGAAACCAAAGTGGAGCTCCTGAAGAGAATTTCAATACAGCCTTGTCTTAGACCCATAATGTCACTGATATGGTCTTTGACATGCTAAAGAGTTAATTTAGGTGCCTGGGTGTGTCTGGTGGGGTGCATTCAGTATGACCTAACTGCAGCACACAGGCTGTTTACTGTGTGTTACATTCTGCATAACATAATCATGCACCATTGTGGTGGTGAAATAACCCATGCTGTCACTGCAGATCCCACTTCCAGACGTACTATGAGTAGTGATGACCAGCTGGCAGCAGTGGTAAGGGACATCATGTAGCAGGCTCGTGCGTGGCATGTGGCTGCTCTGTAAAGTGATGGCATCTAGTCCAGAACTATAGACCATGACTTTCAGGTTAGTATTTCCTTTCTTGTAAAAAACACACAGAGTATAACTGATGCATGCAGTGATATATGTCAGCTATGCTGTCATGGTCTACTTCACTGTTCATCAGGCATTCCCTCTTATCTTTAAATAACCTTTTTATTTCAGAACAGGTATTCATATTATTACTGTTCAGTGATGTCATAGGGCGTCATAAAATAAATAATTACATTTTTAAACGTTTTCCACAATAAATTCTTCTTAGGTGGTGTACTTAAGTATGCGTGTACTGAATGTCCTGAAATGACACAGTTAATAAAAAGTGTAATATCATTATTTTACACAACTTTATACCTTGCTCTTGAACGTAAAATGTATGGCATTTTTTTATTATTATAAAATACGTACTCAGTTTTAACTATTACATATTTGAAATGTATTATAGAGCTCTACTAAGATATTACACATTAGATTATTTCATTTTGTCGTACACAATAAATTATATCCTCAGAGATGTCTTCATTTGTGCATTGCTAACTGGTGGAGTGGCAACACTGCTAGCTTACACGGCAGGATGTAATTGAGGCCTTTTTTATTTTCTAGAGTATTTCACTAATAGTGTGTCATACTTGTTTTATGTTCTCAGCAATTGTCATCTGTAACATTGATAATGGCTAGACCACGAATGCTGTAAATTAGTACTATCTGAATGCTGTGACACACAGCTTTCTTTCCAGAAATTTCCTTTAATAGTAAGCAACAGATGCATAGTGTCTTAATACTGAGTTACATTCTACAGTCACATATTCAGCTTTTTTATTATTAAATTTATTATTATTATTATTATTTGTTTATTTATTTAATAACTTATTACCTTTCAAGTTAAACATTGACATTGCTGTGTTAAATGTCAGATTGGAAGTGCCTGAAATGTCTAGCATATATCAGAGTAGGTCAAGGTGAAATGTGTCATAAAGATAGGGTAGTTGAAAGTGCATGTGGCCTTGAGGAAGGGCTGTCATGTGAGCTAGATGGAGACTTGATGTTGTGACCTACATGGTGCAGGTGATCCTATAGACAATGGTCTCACAGTGCTGTGAGACCGAGACCTTGAATGAGAGTTTCTGCTACATGTAGATGAACACTGATGTGGCCTGCATTAAATCTGTCATGTTTATTCCAACCCTGCTATTTCCACTAACTTCTTGAGAAGAACTTGAAGTGCCATGCTACATGCTCCCATCTGTCCAGACAATACCCCCATCCTCTTTCTTTCTTTCTTTCTTTCTTTCTTTCTTTCTTTCTTTCTTTCTTTCTTTCTTTCTTTCTTTTCCAACACTGACTCCTATTTCTGTCAGGTAAATTCTGCCTAGTGTACAGATGGAGACAGCCACGGATGCTTGGTGTCCCACCATACTATGCATCAGTGTGATATAGCATTATCCCTCTCTTTATTTCCATGTAGTGCTGGAAATCCTCACATACACCCTGGATGACTCTGACCATTTGAAGCTGTCTCTCTGTAACAGTGCCATCAGCGTTAACAATGATACAACACATTTGCTGCTAGATGTTTCCTGAGGTAGGTGTGACACTGATTCTAAAGACAACCACAAAGCATTCTATAGCTATGTCAAGAATCTCAATGGCAGCACTCAGATCTGCTCTGAGTTACAGCACAATGGCACTAAATATACAGAACCAACTGATATTGACATCATCCTGGCAGGTAGGTTCAGTGCTAACTTTACCCTCCCTCTCACCCCCTAAAGGGCCCATCTCTATACCGGAAGAATGCAAAGTTCCTGTAATCACGGCTGCACAGGTAAAAAACACACTCTCCAAAGCCAAGAACACAGCATCCATGGGACCTGACAACATCCCAGGTTGCGTTCTACATGAACTACAGAACAAACTGGCACCCCACCTAAGTACCATGTTCAATCATAGCCTCACCTCAGGTTTTGTGCCCACTCAATGGTGCACAGCGACGGTTATCCCACTCCACAAAGAGGGAGTCACCATGGACCCGAGGAACTACTGGCCCATTAGCCTGACGAGCATGGTCTGCAAGGCCTTGGAATGTATCATCATGGAACTTATAAACAAAGACATTGGTAATCTCCAAACTCTGGACCCCACCCAGTTCAGGTTTGTAAAAGGCAGATCATGTCTCCTAAACCTGATAGACTTCTTTGAAGCAGTCACCAAAGCCTTAGATGAGGGTAAGGTGGTTTGCACAGCCTATCTAGATCTCGCCAAGGCTTTTGACACCACCCCCAACTCTGGAATTATAGATAAACTCACTAAACTAGGTATAAATCCCTATGTCACAAGATGGGTTGCCAACTGGCTCACTGACAGAACCCACACTGTGAAAGTAGCAGACTCCAAATCCGACTTTAGACCAGTAACAAGTGGAGTACCACAGGGTCAGTCCTGGGTCCTCTCCTGTTTGGTATCTACTTCTCTGAAGTACAGGCTAACAAAGAAAGTCTTTGGCTAATGAAGTTTGCAGATGACTGCAAACTAGGAGCCATAAACTGAAACTCCTGACGATGTGGGCATCCTACAAAAAGGCCACACTGAGACAGATGCCTGGTGTCAAAGCCATGGCCTCAAGCTCAGTGCCAAAATGTGCATTGTCATCCCCTTTGGTAAAAACTCTGTACCCATGATTTACCACATAGGCGGTAGTCTACTTAACACCAAAAGTGTGTAAGAGACCTTGGGACACAGGTGGACAGCAGTCTCTCCTTTGATAATCACATCGCCACATTAGTCAGGAAATCCTTCTACGTGGCACACCTCATCACAAAAGGTTTCTCATCCAGGAAGAAAGAGATCATTGTTCCCCTCTACTCCTCATTAGACCCATTATGGAGTACAACTCCCCTTTTGGTATGTACCTCACAAGACATCTACAACAACTGGAAAGGCCACAGAAATACCTCACAAAGAGGATTACTGGCCTCAAACATATGTCCTACGCAGACTGTCTCAAAAATCTCCAGCTTTACTCCGTCGCATATCGCCTCCTCAGAAGCGATCTCTGCCTAACATACAAAGCTATGTCAAACCCAGAGCTGTTGGACATGCTCCAGTTAAAGAAATCCCAATCCCTCTGAGCTACACACTCTAGGGACCTAAACCTTATCACCACAATAAACAGAACATGCTGGAAGGATAGATTCCTGTCTCAGAGACTTCCCATACTCTGGAACAAACTACCTATGTATATCAAACAAAGCTCATTAGCACTCTTCAAGAAAAATCTTGATGATTGGATGGGAAATAGGAAATTCACCCCGAGGATCACTTCTGTGGCTCTGCTTGACAGGGGCACAGGAAAATAATTTTCTTGGGTGGTGAAAGCCAGAGTACCTTTTTGGCTATGGTTATATAGGCCCGAGGGCCAATAGCCTAGTACCTACCTATGAACCTATGAACCTATGAATATATGCCTGCAGCTGACACCCATTTGTAAAGGTGTTACAGTGGACAATGCAACCTCTGAATGTCTGCCATCATCCAAAATGTGCTCCTGTAGGTGTGGAGGTACTGATGCTGAGGTGCAGGTGTTTTCCCCCTCTACAACCTGAAGAGTGATATCACCTTGAACTTGACATTGTGATCCAGTGTCACTTCCTGCAGAGTTACTAACACGTTAATGGGCATGAGATCCTGCCATTAAGCTTGGTGACTGTGTGCCACTTTCCTCAGGCTTTATCATAATTATATTTATAAAACCATCATCAGCCATTCTGTTGCTGATATCCTCTTAATTTATTGTTATAGTGAAATTGTTTATTTCTGCTGCTAACCCTGTAAAGAATTAATTGAATTAATTCCTAAGCAAATACTTCTCTTCACTACTGTATGCTGTGTGAGGAGGTGTGGAGGACACTTAACCACACACACTCTGTTCATTGTCGTTATATGCAGCGATGAATGCTTCACCTGCTAATAATAATCGGCACGGGTGATATGTCATCATTCCATTTCAGAATTCAATTTAAAATTAAAAAAAATCAAATAAAAAAAAAATAAAATAAATTTCCTATATAAGTAGGCTACTAGTATTAAACCGTCCTTCCATAGCAGATGTCTGTTGATGCTGCAGACATGGGTAATAGCAATGTCCACACCACATCTGATTATGCCAATGTGATCATCATCTGTGTCACAATCAACCCCATAAATGAAAAGGAAGTATTTCTCATCAGGTGTTAAAGGGGTAAGTGTAGGAGTCCCTCCTCTGTCTGCTATGGACAATTGCATTCGGCCTTGCCTTTGCTCTGGCACATCCTACCATGTCACTGGATCTCTTCCTGCTCTGGGTTAATGTGCACTTCCTTCTGCCAACATTTATATCCATAACTACTCGATTTAAGGCTTTTGCCTTCTCTGCTTAAGTTCCCCTTTTCCAAAAGGTGTTAGCCATATATCCTAAGGGCAGCACTGAGGATGCGATTCTCCTCATGGCTAAAATTTTACTTTCTCTGTCTGGATCCTGCTGCTCCATTATTAATGTACCTAAAACAACATGTCAGTGTTATACACTGAAACATTTGATGCAGTCATCACCCCAAAAATGCATCAATGAGAAGCATGCCTGCTTTCATCACAAATAAATCATAAAAGATGCGTGTACAAAACTAGGTGACACAGGAAACATATCCATACACATCTAAAGTCCCAGTGCAGTAAGTTAAAGGTGTGTTGCAGTAATCTGTGTAGCACCTGCGATGCATTCAGAGCAGTATTGCAAGCACTTTGCTAACAGAGCTGTATCCTTCCATCACTTGTGTTCATACTCTTAGTTTTCATTAAGGACTGACACTCAGAAATCTGACAGTACATTCATAGATTAGATTAGATTATTATTAGGCTAACTGCCCTCATGGACCATTTTAAGCCTAGCCAATTACCCCCTGTGAGAATCAAACCCTGTATGTTGTGTTTCTAAGGTAAGTACCTTAACCATTACACCAGATCTGCATGTATCTTGGCACAACAGTAAATTTCTGAAAATGAGCACATCACACTAGAGTCACTTTAAATTATGTACTTATACCCTGTTTAGCATAATACCTACATGCCACAAAATGAATTTTCAAAATATCTTTTACATTGCTATTATGACCTCTTGATTACAAATTTCCAGTTCTGCTATCATGAATTTCCATTTATAAATGGCACATATGTATATTCAGAGGTAGTACTAGACTAGCTGCCCTTTTGGGTCGAGCTAGGGAAATGCAATGATGAGTGCAGAAGAGGTTTGCCAGAGTCTGATGCAGTTAAATCACCATAGCAATTAAGAGGGAACCCTTTCCACTCGAGGGTATTTAAACTGGAATTCATTTTTTATGGAATTATCTGATGGAGTTCCTTAATTTTATTGGGACGAAAGCGCTTATCCTTTGGGATTCTATATATTGGATTTCAACATTAAAGCTGGTGGTTTTTCAATGTTAACGTTGAGGATGACTTTTTTCTTGGGTGCTATTCTTTCGTGGTATTTCTGAATTATCTGTTTGTTTCCTGGGCCTTTTTAAGCCTAACGAATTTCCCTTTTGGTGCTCAAGTTAACCTACCCCATTTGGGGAGGCACCCTCTGGTCATCACTCATTAGACCTATGATTGAGTACAATGCCCCATTCGAATGTATCTGACCAGACACCTGCAGCAGCTGGAAAGGCCCCAAAGTTCCTCACCAAAAGGATAAAGGGTCTCAAAAATATGTCTTATGCTGCCCGACTGAAAGAACTCCAGCTCTATTCAGTCTCATGCCGCTTGCTCAGAGGTGACCTGTGCCTGACATATAAGGCCATGTCAAACCCTGATTTGATGAATATGCTTCACCTCAAAAAATCTAGATCCCTCAGAACCACAAGGGCGGAGACTTAAACCTTGACACGGTTATTAATAGAACATGCTGGAGGGACAGATTCATCACCCAGAGACTTCCTATGCTGTGGAACAAAATCCCGGTACATGTGAGGCAGAGCACCTCGCTGGCCTTGTTCAAGAGGAATCTTGACCAATGGATGGGGGATCGCAGATATACCTCAGGGATTACTTCAGTGTCACTGCTTGACAGAGGCACAGCAAAATAATAGGCATAGTTTTATTCAAACTAAAGGGGTGGCGAAAGCCAAATAACTATGGGCTAGGCTTATAAATGCCCTTGGGCAGATAGCCTAGTATGAACCTATGAACCTATGAACTTGTGTTCATACTCTTAGTTTTCATTAAGGACTGACACTCAGAAATCTGACAGTACATTCATAGATTAGATTAGATTATTATTAGGCTAACTGCCCTCATGGACCATTTTAAGCCTAGCTAATTACCCCCTGTGAGAATCAAACCCTGTATGTTGTGTTTCTAAGGTAAGTACCTTAACCATTACACCACATCTGCATGTATCTTGGCACAACAGTAAATTTCTGAAAATGAGCACATCACACTAGAGTCACTTTAAATTATGTACTTATACCCTGTTTAGCATAATACCTACATGCCACAAAATGAATTTTCAAAATATCTTTTACATTGCTATTATGACCTCTTGATTACAAATTTCCAGTTCTGCTATCATGAATTTCCATTTATAAATGGCACATATGTATATTCGTAGGTAAGTACTAGACTAGCTGCCCTTTTGGGTCGAGCTAGGGAAATGCAATGATGAGTGCAGAAGAGGTTTGCCAGAGTCTGATGCAGTTAAATCACCATAGCAATTAAGAGGGAACCCTTTCCACTCGAGGGTATTTAAACTGGAATTCATTTTTTATGGAATTATCTGATGGAGTTCCTTAATTTTATTGGGACGAAAGCGCTTATCCTTTGGGATTCTATATATTGGATTTCAACATTAAAGCTGGTGGTTTTTCAATGTTAACATTGAGGATGACTTTTTTCTTGGGTGCTATTCTTTCGTGGTATTTCTGAATTATCTGTTTGTTTCCTGGGCCTTTTTAAGCCTAACGAATTTCCCTTTTGGTGCTCAAGTTAACCTACCCCATTTGGTGTTAGACTGGCCTTACCCATCCCATGGTCGATAACTATATGAACAACTGGGACCGTACCATAGATAGTTTACGGGGACCAATACATGGGTTAAAGCATTTAGGAGCTGCCTGTGTCCATTAATAGTACAGTCAGCAGTCCTGGGGTAAAGTTTCTGTTTCCCATCCATAGATCCAAGTTGTACTTGAATAAGTACAGGGATGTACTTTGCTCCAGAGCACCAGTGTCTTGTGCGAGATATACCTCTCACCCAAACTGTTCTGCTGATGTTGCAGAACAGGTTTCGATCCCTAGACTGAGTACTTCTGATGCCATTTGACTTGCTGATGTGCTGTAAATCCATCAGTGATGGGTCATAATATACAGCACAACCCTCCTGACGTCTTCCTTCTGTAGTTCTCTGTTTGTTGTCTTCCCTTTTTTATTCCTTCCCATCTTCCTCTTCCCTTTTTTATTCCTTCCCATCTTCCTCTTTCCATTTTTTAAAGAAAACAATAGGGTGTCCACATAAGGGTACCCCTACATAAGACATACAAAACTCGTTTATATTTTTAAAGATGTTAATAGTAAAAGCTGTGTTGTCTGCTTTTTTCTTGGGTGCTGTTCTTTCGTGGTATTTCTGGATTATCTGTTTGTTTCCTGGGCCATTTTAAGCCTAACGAATTTCCCTTTTGGTGCTCAAATTAACCTGCCCCATTTGGATAGCCTTAACGACTTCATTCTTGCTTGCGCATAGCTGCTTTCATCCCCAATATCCAAAAACATACAAAACCACAGGAACACTCATGTTTTCACACAGTACTCCGCAGATACTTAAGGATTAACTTCAACTACTTTATGCTTTTGCTGCAAGTAGGATGTTTATTAAAGTGCCTCCAGATTGCTGTAGTTGTTGCAAATACCTTGTGATTACTGTGCTTGCATGTAGGCATAGCAGCACTCTTCATAGATAACCTCTAACTAAGTGCAAACCTCGGGACTATGAATTCCACCCACTAATGTTGTGCAATTAAGCATGCAGCTGAATTCACAAATATGTGTAATATAAGCAGAATTTGTGAATACTGTGAAAGGAACTCAGAGGGTCAAAGGACATGGAAACAATTTCAAAGTGGGGTGTGTGAGAGAATGCCTTGCACTAAACATGTGAATGCGAGAACAGTCATCAGGAAGTTCGGACAGAAAAAATGATGGATAAATGGTAAAGCTGTTGTGTTTAAACTAGACGTTAGAGGAGTATGCGATACTGAGGCTAATGTAACCCTCATAAAATAAACTCATCGCTGACTGTAAACTATCTGTATAAAAATCTCCTTATACCTATATGATGCATACATTACATGCAAATTCTTGTACCATATGTAATGTCTGACCTGTTTTTGCTTCATATTTTTTATGTGTAATCTTATCCTGTGTATAATTTTCCATTTTTTTAATTTTTCGTAATTATTTTAATAATTTTACAATGTGTGGAGCTTTTCTCCATGCGCCTTCACTGAAATGTGGCTCATGCTAAACCCAGTCGGGCTATCCTAGTAAACAAAGGCAAAATAAATAAATAAATGGTATTCTATATTCAAAAGTGTTGTTTTTAAACTACAAACCAAATAAGAATGAATGTATGGTACTGTCACATTTTGGCGCAAGGTAAATCCACTGGAAAAGATGTGTGTAGAAAAATAAGGTATATAAGCAGTTGTTTCAGATAACATTAGAAATGCAGTTAAAGCAACCAAACATATTGGACAAAGATGCTTGTGTGACGATGAGCTACCCAACGTTTTCTGAATTTGCAGTTTCTCAGAAACCATTTGCTTTGTCAAGATGGAATGAAAACAGTGATTGCCAACTGCATTGTGCTGTTTTTATGGAATTGCTCTTTTTCCCAGTGTTGTATGATTGTGGAATTAGTATACATACATATATATATATATATATATATATATATATATATATATACATTTAATTTGTGACATTGCAATGCATGACACAGGTATTTCGAGCTGGTGTGACTGTAGAAGTGATTTCTAAGCGATTGCCCTGTGATCTTTCTTACTAGAAGCTGATTACAAGGAAACAAGCCAACCAGCTGGAAAATGTTGGTAGAAATGCAGAATACAGTCAAAATGTACAGTGGATGTGTAATGAAGATGTGCACACAGCTTGTATGATGCAATTCTGTGACAATGTGTGAAACAGCAGCACCAGTGTTCACAGAGTAGAACAGTGCAAGTGTATGAATAATGTCAACACAAAAACCTAGCAAGAAAGTAAATTTGTGTAAGTTCTACTTACCTATAACAGTGGATGTTTGTAGAACACACTGCCTTAATGGCATATGGGTAGTAGTGCTCTATTACCCTCTCACTGCTCTTAAAGTTCAGATCTCCTCTCCTCACTTGCCTGTTGATGTGAAGAACCAATCATTTGGAAGGACTGGGACTCTCCTTCAAACCAAGAGGGGACACTTTCAGTTTTTTAGGGTCCAGCAGGCAGTACCCACCCACCATCGCCCTTTTGGTGGATGCATATAGTTTGGTGTTAGAGTTGCCGCTGAGTATAGTTCCATGGCCTTATTATTGTATGTGTGTGTTTGGTATTTGTTCAGGAACAGTAGCTGATCCCAATGCTTGTGTTTTCATGTCCTCCTCCTGCTGGACCCTAGAAAACTGAAAGGGTCCTGTCTGTAAGTTTGAAGGGCAGTCCTGGTCCTTTCAGGTGATGGGTCCTTCACAACTATAGACAGGCAGTGGGAGGAGCTCTGAGATTTGATAGATTGCAGAGGGAGGGTAAGCTGGACACTAGTATCCATATGCCAGTAAGGCAGTATATTTTTTGAACATCTATTGAATACTGTCGGCAAGCTATAGCTGCAAACCAAAGAACTGTATTTACCTAATTGTACAAGATAAATTACCCACTGAACTGGGGCAATGCAGAAAAAAAGTGTTTGTAGTTAGCTTTTCACTATAGGTGCAATGCATAAAAAGTAAATTATGGCAGGGATATTGTAGACAGTTATTCTGCTTTAAAGGGTTTCCAATGCTTGAAGACAGTGTATCATGTCAAATTATGATGAGAACTTGTGATAGTGATGTATGCTGTACTCACAGTATTTCTTGCTTTCATGGAGAAGATTGAGCAGGAACTCAAACACCTGGTATCACTTGGTATGATAAACAGACAGGGTCTAATGAATGAGGCAACAGCACTGATGAGTGTAGTTAGACAAAATAAAGTCAAGATTTGTTCAGACCCACGTAATCTCATCAAACAGATTAAGAGGGAACATTACTCTTTATAGCATGTTGAAGAGGTACTTGGTACCATGTAAAGTTCTTTTCAATACTGGATGTTTGACGGGTGAAAGCTAAGACTTTTGTGACTTAAAATTTACCACTGAAATACATAGGTATGATGATATTATTAACTATGGTCATGCTCTTTATGGGTACTAAATTATTAAATAATTGTGCTAAATCTATTATAAGGGCTTCTAAGTTTATAGTATTTAGAAGATAAAACCTACAATAGTTAATAAAATAGGAAAGTTCTCCCTTTTCTGACCATTTATTACAATATCTGAACTACAGCTGTGTGATTTTTAATATACTTATGCTGAGGAATGTCAGCAAGTACGTGCTCCATAAATACAATCTTCCTGTAGCTCTTTGTGTCCCCCCCAGTTCATCTGATTTTGTTGTAACTTATCCTGTGGCTAGTTTCACCTTCATCCTGTTCTGCTTTACAGTCTGCCTCCCCAACATTACCCACTTCCAGTAATTACATAATTCATGTCTTCTGCCTCCCAACTCTGCTTCTGTGCTCTTCCCGTCTCTAGGTTGCATCCTATTCTCTTCTGTTTTATTGTAGACAAGCTACGAGAAAACAAACACACCAGTGTGTTACTTACCTGCTCATTCACACGCTTGTAAAAAACAGCCAGAATGAATACAGCAGCAATCGGGGGCCCCAGGTAACTGGTAATTGATTGGATGTAATCGAACAGCTGTCCACTTTGGGCAGTTTGAATGATAGGAATCCATGCAATGCTGATACCAATGAGAAAAAGGATAAAGACTCTGCAGGAGGAAAAAGACAACTGATCAACTAACATCAGGTTCAAAGGTTCAATACCAGTAAATACATAGTGCACCTCTTGTTTGTTTCTATTTTTTATGCATCCCTGAACCTATTTTCCTTGTACTCTGTACATGTTAGCTGAGCAAAGTCTCAGATTTAAGCAAGAAAAATAAGTGACAGGTCTGTTCATCATCTGTTTGGTATGCAGTGATATACTGTGGACTGAAATTTTAAAACAGAGCATGAGGAACACACTTTCCGTGACCAGGAAGAGAGCACACTCATGCCAAGATAGCTGGAATAGTAAATAGGAACAATTTATTTACTGATGCCATCAGGCTTGATATGCTGCTGGAAGATTGGGAAGGGTAACCTAATTTATTTAATCTTTATTTATTTAGAATTTGTTAATTAGGTTGGCTGGTCCATGGACATTTTTCAGCCATGATCAGGACTACAACAGAAAGAAACACTGTCTATGGATGAACAAATTGTCAGTGTTTGTGGACAACAAATTCATCTTTGATGTTAGAAGATCAGAAGACTGAGTTCTGTTCCCACCCCAGATGCTTAGATAAATTTTCTGAAACTAACACTGCAGTGGGGGGATGTTGGTGCATGTACAAAAATCCTATGGCATTTATCAAAAAAGAGTAGGACTGCTTTATTAACATTTACATTCATTTCATATCATACAAAAAACTTTCAATTATTAATTTACACATTCATTTTTTTTTACATTCATACTTAAAATTATTTACAATTTATCAACACAACAGAACTTAAGTAAACAATGCTATTTCTTTAATTCTTTTTTCTTTTATATTTACTCTCTATCCCCCATCATTTCTTCTGTAACCACCTTCTTATTTCAAATAATGCATCATATATTTATTTGACATTTGTTTACTGGGAAAGTCTTACTGGGTGTGTGCCCATTCTCAGCGGAGGCCCAGGGAGAAAAGCTCCAGAGGCAATTAGCATATCACATTAGCTTATTACAGAGCAACAATGAACATTTTCACATACAAGAAAGAATATACAATAATGGAGAGCACATAATTTTTACATATATTAGATGAAACATACTTGCACATTAATTACAGACATTAGATATTACCAAGGAGAATATGTATACATGAGACAAGTGGTCTTTACATATTATATGTTTCAGATCAGTATGATTTTGCTTGATAGTTAAATAATTGTTTTAATGTTAAGAATGTTTATTTTAGTTTTGTGGGCTGAAATTCTGTCAAAAATTTTTTTATTTTTTTAACGAAAACAATGAACAAAATAATTATTTGCACCAATAACTATAATAAACTATATACACAGTCCATAACAAAATGTGTATACATATATAAACAACAAGGAGATCATTTAATCAATATTTCTCAAGTAAAGATTTCAACTTCTCCCAAGCAATTAAATTATGTGTTACATTTTTTGTTTTCAGTTTTATGGTAGAAATTTCTTTTTCACATATATGTTTGGCTAAATAAATAACTTCATTATTAAAAGAGAGAGGATAGTTAAATAATTTTTGTTTATTATAATGCACTTAGTATGGGTCTATATAATTAGTTTGAACGTATAAGTGTCCGAACCCCAAAACATCGAACTGGGAAGTTCAAAATGTAAAAATAGCGAAGGCGAGGAACACTGAATTTTTTCCCAGGGAAAAAAATTTGGTGGGCTGTTTCCATGGCTTTGCTGTTTCCTCCACTGTGGTGTGATCTAGGAGTTGGTATATTTAAGTAGGGGGTGTGGGGGGCAGAGCCCCCCACGTTGGGAGGTGTAGGGGGCAAAGCCTCCCACATTACTAACAGTCTGAAGTCTTCGTGTGTTTTTATGTTGTGTACTGGAACAGCGATTTTTTTTTTCCCCTGGGAAAAAAAATCGCTGTTCTGAGTGTTCGAAGTTCTTACATTTAGAACTTACGGGTTCGACAATTACATAGTTGAACTTATGACAGTTCGACTATGTGATATAGACCCCACTTAGTACAGGTGGCTGGATAATGAATAATTTTATGTCTGGTGATTAGCTGAATATATTTTAGGCAGTTGGGTAGTTCTAGCCAGTTAAGTGTTTTCAATGCAGTGCAATTGTGAGTACAGTAGTGAGAATTTAATGCAGATCTGACTATTTTATTTTAACACTATTCAGGTTTTAAGTAAGTTAGATTTGAAGATTTGTGAAGATGGGGGCTCCAAAAAGAAGAGAATGCAAAAGATAACTATTTGCAAATATGTATCTGGATGTGGAGGTGAGAAAGTTTCTAGCTCTGTAGAGTAAACCTAGTTTTTGGTGTTTTTTTTTTTTTAGATGGCATTTTGTATGTGTAAATCAAATTTAAGGTTGTTGTCTATGGTCATGCCTAATAGTTTTGTATAGGTTTTATTGAGGGATTATATTTTAAAATTGTGCTTTTCGTGAGACAGAGATTTACGATAAAGAAGTAAAAGTTTGGTTTTCTTTGGGTTAAGTAGGAGTTGGGAGTTTTGTAAATATTTCTCAGTGGCAGTGAGGGATTATTGTGTAATTTGGTTGAGGTGTGTATGGTTGTTTGGAAGTACATATAAGTGCTGAGTCATCAGAGCACTGTATGATAGAAGAATATTGTGTGCAAGTGTGAAGGGAATTGGTAAGGATATTAAAGAGGAGAGAACCAGGGACTGATCCTTGTGGGACGCCAGTGTTGACTGGAGAAAAGGTGAGAGCACTGTCTGACATTTTACTGATTGGCATCTGTCAATGAGATAAATCTTGAACTAGTTCAAGGTGTTTGGTGGTAGACCTAAGGCTAACATTTCTTCTAGAAGTTTAGTATGGCTGACTGTATCAAATGCCTGACAAGTTGACCACTATTTCTGGCTTTGTTCACTGTATCTATGAAATCTATAATTTATTTATTTGGCATTTGTTTACCAGGAAAGTCCAAATGGGTCATGAGGTACCCATTTTCAGTGGAGGCCTGGGGAGAAAAGCTCCAGATACATATAGTTAACAGAATGAAAAACTAAACAGACATAATAAAATCATAATATCCAAGCACAAATATGAAAACAACGCATCAGTTTGTCAAAATGAGAACTTAACAGACATAATAAAGTCATAACATTCAAGCACAACATTTGACAAACTACACATTAGTTTGTCAGACTAAAAACTCAACAGACATAATAAAGTCATAGTGTTCAAGCATACATTATATGGAAAGCCTGATAATAGGAGGATGCAGCATTATTGCATAATAAATGATTATCATAACGATCATTAATATTCTAGAGGTCATGAAATATGGTAACATATTATATTGGTGAAGGCATAGGATAGTATGAGTAGAGATGGGTAGGGTGTGACAGAGGGGACAGTAGGAATAGATGTGGAAAAGGCATGAGTGTAACCTCAGGGGAGTACGTGTAGAGGAAGGGAGTGTAGAGTAAGTTAGAAGTGGGGGCAGACAGAGTAGAGACAGAAAAAGATATAAGAGTACCTCAGCCTGGTCTCATACAGGAGAAAATCCAAGCTTTGTTGAAGTATTCCTTTATACAGATTTTGGTGGAGTGCAAGTTAGTAGCATTTTGATAGTTAAAGAAAGGGAGTTCTATAGTTAACCACAGAGCAGTAGTAAATGCTTAGGCCTGGGGGTTTGTTTGATTTATTAGTTGTGAGGAGATGTTTGTCTTCAGATCTGAGATTTTTATTTGGGATACAAAAGTTGATTAATGGGCTAACAGCAAGGCAAGCTAGTGGGTCATGGATGATTTTGTATACCGTAGTAAGTTGTAAGTATTGGAGGTCGGGGGGGAGTTCAAGCCATCTAAAGGAATGTAGGGCTTTACATAGATGAGTTAGAGGGGTTGCGTTTATGGCAAATTTGTCAATTTCCTTATAGCAGCTTTCTAGTTTTTTTTAGGGAGGTCTGTAAGTCAGTTAGAATTGGAGCCCCATATAACGTTGAGGGCAAGAGGTATGTTTTGGTCAGGGTAATTTTGGTAGCTGCTGTGAAGAAGGAGTCCTGTATAGCATGCCTAGTTTTTGGTCTTTTTTTTAATACTGTTTTGTATGTATAGGTCAAACTTGAGATTATTGTCAATTATGACACCTAGTAGTTTGGTATACTGAACCAATTCAATTCATATAAGAGCTGTATATGTGCTATGGGAGGGTTGACCTCCATGCTGGTTTTGAGTTAGAAGTTTTTCTTGGTTGAGGTATTGTAGGATGTGTTTGTGGATAAAATTTTCTAAGATTTTAGAGCGGTGGGAGGGGATAGGATAGCTATTGGTCTGAAACTACTAATGTTTATAGATGTACCGCCTTTATGGAGGGGAATGATATGTGAATTATTTCCAGATTTTGGGGATGTAGTTTTCCTGTATGGACCTATTTATGAGTATGGATATGGGGTAGCATATGCTACTTCCTGATATTTTACGGAATTCGCTGGGTATATTATCTGTAGAGGCAGAGCAGATTTTCTTAAGAGGTTTTTTTTATATAGGCTGTAGATACTGGTTGAAGTGTAAATGAGGAGGTAATAGTTGATTTTTGTTTGTGATCTGCAGTCCTAATTGTTTTGTAATAGATGCTATGCTGGCTACAAAGTAGGTATTAAGTTGTGTAGCAGTTTACAGAGATGTACTGTTTGGACATGGATTGGGCTAATATTTTTGCCCTGGTTGCAGTATTTTCTTGTTGGTTAACCAAATTTCTTAGGACTGGCTTTGCGATTATTATGGGGTTGTACATCTGCCCAGATTCTAACATACTTGTTCTTAGTAAAGTGACTTACTTCGGTGTAAGGCCTGTCTACAAACAGGCTTACACCGGGGGCCAGATTCCAGAACACAGGTTACCCAGCCTGCTCTCAGAGCAAGTGGTCAGTTCCACTGAGAGCAAGGCTCTTGGAATCAGGGCCATTATATCATATTTTTCTTTTCCTATTAGCCTCACTTTACTTTTGACTTCCATAATTTCATTTTATTGCCATGTTCTTTTTTTTCCATCCCGTACCTTTTTTCTTTTCTTTTTCCCTGGTTTTCATCATACCTTCCCATAGATTTTTTATATTTTCATATAGCATCTTAGCTATCATTTCTTGTTCTCTTGCTTTTACCTTTGCCATTTCTCAAAATAAATATACAGCTGTTAAATGCACTACTAATTTTTATACACCCACTTTCTACACTGGCTTTATATTGATCCCCAAATGAAGCTAAGACATTTCTAATAACTCTTTTTTTTCATTTGAGTGGGAAACATATATATTCACCCTAAATATGCTATCTTTCCTAAGATATAAATATTCATCATGTAAGTCTTTTTATATGAAAGGCTTTAACTGCATCACACACTATCAGTCTTACTTCTTTATTTTCTTTCAGTATCACCTCTACTACTTTTACCATTATTAACATTTAATTAACATTTATTTCACCTCACTTCCTTTTATACCATAGATCCCTTCTCCTACTATCCATCCATCATCAAACCCTTTTTCCCATTTTGCACATGGGGTCAGGGTGTCACTTTCAACAGTGACAATCATCTCAAGCCAAGGTTTACACCGCTGGGTTGCTAGCCCTGCCACAATAGTTCATCTGTACCACTCACTTGCACACACACTCTCACCTATGGCCAGTTTAGAGTGCCCATTCCATGTACTGCACGGCTTTGTAATGTGGGAGGAAACCAGAGCACCCAGAGGAAACACAGGTGACCACAATGAGAACATGCAGACTCTGCACAGAAGGCACCCCAGCCAAGAATCAAACTGGGAACCTCTTTCTGTAAAGTGACAATGATAACTGCTGCACCACATGGCCACCCTAGAGAAAGGGAATGGAGAGGAAGAAGATTCATTCTCCTACTACCTCATCCAATATTTTTTCCTCCCTTTTTTGTAGTATTTTCATAACTATTTGATAGTCAGTATTACCTACTGTTATAGACCTTCAGTTTTGTATAGCTTTTCTTTCATTTTTCATATAAATGTAATTGCTCCTCCACGTCTTTTACCATTATTCTGTCCTTCATCCACTTTTCTTTTGTCTTTAGTCATTTCCTTAGAGTACTCATAAGTTCTACCATCTAATCGTGGGGCTGATTCGTGTATGCCTTCTTTTATCACCTTATCTATTTCTTCTACTGTTATATCACTTTCTAAAAAAATAGTTACTTTTCATATTTTTGTTTTATTTTCCATTCTTCTTGCCCATCCATTTTCTCTTTGTCATACATTTTCTATACAAACGTTTCTACCCTTCCATAATATCTTCTTGTTTGTATCTTATATCTCCTTTGCCGTCTAAGAAAGTTTCCATCCATCCTTCTCTCATTTCTATGTCTTATTTTCCTAAATAAGTATTTCACTGTATTTCTTTTTTATTCTTCTCAATATGTTTATATTTCTGCTTATGCAGCACCTACCACTTTGTCCATTTTTTATAAAATTGTGTCATTGTCATATGATCTTGCCATATTGTTTTTTCTCTCATCATTTTTCCCACTTTTAAACTCTGAATTTATTTTACTTTTATTTACTTCATTTTGTTAACTGGAGTAGAGCACTGATCACAGTTGCCCTAGCTCAGTCTAATGTCTTTATCGCTTTTCCCTCATTTATTTTTCTGTTTTCCCCTATTCTAGTCCATACTGTTCTATGAGCTGAAATCTTTGTCACCTGTACTCCCCTGTTATTTCCTTTGTGCCTTTAGAGTTCATAGCTTCATAGATTAGTACCAGGCTAACTGCCCTTGTGGGACATTGTAAGCCTAGCTAATTACTCCATGTGAGAATCAAACCTTGCATATTGTGTCTGTAAGGTAAACACCTTAACCATTATGCCAACCCCCCCCACACCCAGTATATAATCAATTTCAGTGTTAAAAAGTCCCCTTTTATAGGTCTATTCCCTATTCTTTCATTCATTCCTTCATTCTTCCAGCTCTCTGTGTTTTATTAATTCCCCTAACATCGTAATATTCTATGTTATTTTTTCCCTTTTCTTTCTTCGGGTTACAGTTGGAATCTCATACCTATTTTCTTTTTATTTCTCTGTTACATCTGGTATATAGCAAGCAAGAATATCAGTTTTTATTTTTCACAGCATTCCTCCACCATCAAACCTCTCATGTAATTTCTAATACACTTCACATTTAATGATATTCTTATGTCATCCTTTTCCGTTTTTGTAACTATTTTACTTCCAGGTCTTTTTTTTCTTTTCCTTCTCCTAAGTCTCACAGTAATTGATTTTTCATTATCTTGTTCCTCCCTTGTCCCCATTTCTCCATCTTCTTCCACAAAAGTTTTCCCCTCCAAAATGAATTAATGTTCTTATGTCTTTAATGTTATACCATAGTGGAAAAATAATACTCTCCATAATGTCATACCGCTTTACACTGCCAACACTTTTAATTTTTATCCTCACCATGAGTCAGCTTCTCTGTGGCTGTTAAGAAATGTTTGTCCTCTCTCTCAGTTCCTTCTTGCATTCTTCCTTGCCCTGCTGCAGCTCTATATCTTCTTTCTTTAAACAAACAAAAAAAAAACTCTTGCAGAAGTAAACCCTGAAAAGAAGCCACTCCACCAGCTAAGACGATTTCCATTGTTCCCTTCGCCAGCTGTTGATTACTTTTTAACAAGTCATTTTTTTCCTCCTGTTTTACTCTCTCCATCATGTCACTGTATCATGCCCACACTCCTTCTTTTGGCTCTACCTGGTTCATCAAATCTACTAACGCCTGTGTTTCCAGGGGTCTACTTTGCTTGGTCAAAAGCCCATATACTCAAATGCTATTTTCATGAGACAAAAATAATGAAAACTGAAATCTCGAACTGGGCAGTTTTTCTAGGACAAATATGCCCTTTTTCCCACTGTACTATGATCCTGGAGTTGGTATATATAGTTGGGGGCTGTTGGGGGCACAGCCCCCCACCTAGGTGGGTTTCAGATACTATTGTGTGTTTTTGTGAAGTTTTGGGCAAGTGTTTACTTGTCCTGGGAAAAATGCATGGTTCAGGATTTTAGTTTTCGTTATTTTCATCTCACAAAAATAACGTTCGAGTATTTAGGCTTTCAGACATGCAAAGTAGATCCATTTCCAGTCCTCCGCTGTCCATCTCTGTTATAGTTATTCCATCTCTTTGTCTTATGTTCAGTAAGTTTTCAGCTGCTCCTCTTTTCAGGTCTGCTGCACTCTCCTCCATCTTGGAATTCCTGGAACTGCAGTAGCAGTCCTCCAGTGCCACCTAGCAGCTCCAGGGAATACTTTTCTTCCTCTCCTCAAAAGAGTAGGAGAAGTTCCATGGTGCCTTGGCCAAATTTTACCTAGTCAATATGAAAACTGTGAAGATAGGTGAAGGCTGCCAGCCTAGCCAGATAAAATTTTGCAGATAATTCTGTCATTTGTAACTATTAATATAAGCCAAAGGCTTGTTCTCTTAAATGGAAGAAAATGCTGTTAGATGTGGAATTGCAAAAATGTAACAACAGTGTACTCTGCTGAAACAAAGCTGATAAGTCAAGCATTGTGGAATTTTTTGATTTAACCCTCAGAGATGTCTATAGGGAGGCATCCTGCCTATTGTTTTGAGGCCAGAGTTAATGGCTAGAATTTACATGTATACTGTTTTTATTGCTCTGGCTTCCTGACCAGCTATAAGAGCAAAAGGGCTATTAACCTCTGAGTTCTGTTAGCCTGGGAACCAGAAAGAAATGATGTAATCTGAAATGAATCAGTGGTACTGTGTTAGTTTAAGGAGAGAAAGAATGAGGTCATTTGAGCATTTGTCTTGAGAACATCCGTCACCAGCATTGTCTTGCTCTATATGTAAGTTTATTTTAGAACTGTGTTTTCTCTTAGATATAGCTAGGAACTAGGAAGATTAGATTAGTGCTTTTGTCTGTTGATGTAAGAGCTATTCTACTGTATTATTTAAGCATTTTCCTGTGATCTCTGAACTCTTGACTAGCACTGTGTAGTAAGAAGTATTGTCTTGTGTTTTTATTATTTATTATTAAATATTTTTAAACCTTTCAACTGTGGCTGTTTTGTACAGAGATAATTTAAGCTCTAAGAGTACATTGCATGTATGTAGTGATACTGTACCAAGTCACTCGAAATAAGGCTTGACTGTTCAGTTGCAATTACCATTTGGATACTTCAGATGAGTTGGGGAAGAAGGGAGACCTATACCTAGCAAGCATGACATCCCTGCACAGGAAAGGGACCTCCAGAACTGCTCATGGGTCTAAAGGAACCCATGGTGGTAAGCCCAGACTGCCCCAACAGAATCTGCCAGTAGCAGGAGAAGCCACTATTCCAAGTACATGGCAAGGACCTAGGGTTAAATGTTTTGAATGCAACCAGTGGGGCCATGTGGCATACAAATGTCCATGGAGGCAAGGTGAGGAACAAAATGTGAGGGAGCCAGTAAGTTGGAAAGACAAAATGCCAATAGTAGGTTGTCTTGAGACAACAGAGGTACCAAACTACCATCCTGCAGATGTCCTAATAGGGAAGTATTTTGATGTGGCAGTACTATATGTTTGTGCAGTTACACACAGTCAGGCTAGGAGACAAGCATGTGGGTTTGGTAGCCTGGGGGATATGCAGACAGACCACATACCTACAGCCAGGACTGATGAGGTGGTTACTTCAGGGAGGGAGATGCTCTGTAGCAGTGAGACTGAAGGTGAGTCACAGCTGCTTGTGGGTACTGAAGTTCCCTTGGACAGAGTAACTGCAAAGGTAGAGGTGAGAAGTAGTGCCCAGGCTGACAGTGAAGCACTGCTGTCAGAGGATGCCAGATGCCTTGTGGAAGGGGAGCTGGGAAGGGTTACAAAGAGAAAGTTGAGATAGGCTCAGCTCTCAGACCATACATTGCAAGGCCTGAGGCAGGTAGCTAGTGAGGCACCTGATTCTCAAGGGAAGGGGGAATCTGTATACTGGGACAAAGGATTACTGTATAGAGAGTGGACCCCTGAGGGAGGGCTAGAAGGTGAGAGGGTACAGCAGTTGGTAGTGCCTAGAGCCTACCGTCTGGCACTTGTAGCCATAGCCCATGATATTCCCTTTTCAGGTCATATGGGGATAAAACATACAAAGAGATGTATTATGCAGAACTTCTATTGGCCTGGAATTTCCAGAGATGTAATGGTACTGCAGGACTTGTGAGCAGTGCCAAAAGATAGGCAAGGCAGGAGACAAGGTGAGAGCTCCTTTGATGCCTTTGCCTGTGATTGCTATTTCAGAGGGCAGCTATGGATATCGTGGGGCCTCTGACTACACCAAGATCCACAGGGAAAAATTATATCCTAGTGGTAGTAGACTATGCTACAAGATACCCTGAGGCAGTGGCTTTGTCCTCTATTGAGGCAAAAAGGGTGGAAAATGCTTTGTTAGAGATTTCAGTAGGGCAGGATTCCCAAATGAAATACTGACTGACAGAGGTGTCAATTTCATGTCAGACCTGCTGGCTTGTCTGTGGAAGTACTGTGGGGTGAAGCACCTGAAAACCACCCCCTACCATCCCCAGACTAATGGTCTGGTTTTGAGGTTAAACTCTACAATCAAGTCCATGCTACAGGCATTTGCAGACCAGTTTAAGAGGGAGTGGGACAAATATTTGCCCTATCTGTTGTTTGCTTACAGAGAGGTTCCCCAGGAATCCACAGGTTTTTCACCCTTTGAGTTGCTGTATGGGCATAGGGTGAGGGGACCTCTAGATTTAATTTGAGATGAGTGGGAAGGTGAGTGTGACTCTCACAAGGAGTCTGTTGTGGCATATTTCCTAAACCTCAGGACAAGGCTCAGGGAACTCATGGGCTTGGCCCAGGAGAACCTGGCAGAAGCCCAACAACAGAAAAAGGTCTGGTATAACAGGAATGCTTGAGCTAGAGAGTATGCTGTAGGGCCGCAGGAAATGGTTCTCAGTCCTGTCAGACAAAGCTAGCTGCAAGCAGCTTGGTAGGGACCTCACAAGGTGGTAAGAAAGGTAAGTGATGTTAACTACATGGTAAAACTGCTTGGCAGGAGGCAGGAACACAAATTGTACCATGTTAACATGATAAAACCTTACCATGATAGGGAGGCCCTTGTGCTGAGCATTTGGAGTGGGTTTCAGGAGGAGTCTGAGGGTGATCTGGTGACTGATTTCCTCAGTGAAGCTCGGACTGACACCTCAATGGAAGGGGTAGCAATGTCCCAGCAGCTATCTCCTACCCAGGTTCAAGAAATCCGAGCAGTGTTACAGGAGTTTGGGGACATGTTCACTGGGAAACTAGGGTGTACCCACCTGGTGCAGCACCAGGTGGATACAGGACCCCAAAGGCCTATTAGGCAGGCCCCTTATAGGTCACCTGAGAGAGTCAAACAGACTCTGAAGGAGGAGATACAGGAAATTTTGGAAATAGGGGTAATTCAAGAGTCTAACAGTCCCTGGGCCTCTCAAGGGGTACTGGTGCCAAAGAAGGATGGCAGCACCAGGTTCTGTGTGGACTACAGGAAATTAAATAGTCACACAGAATCAGATGCTCAACCTATGTCTAGGATGGATGAAACCCTAGAACAGCTGGGTGGGGCTAAGTATCTTACAACTATTGATCTTACCAAGGGTTACTGGCAGGTGCCCTTGACTCCCAGTGCTAGAGAGAGGTCAGCCTTTGTGACTTCTTTGGGGTTGTATGAATTCACAAAGATGCCCTTTGGGATGAAAAATGCCCCAGCGACTTTATAGAGGCTGGTAGATCATATCCTAGCAGGAGCAGGAGGGTTTGCCCTTGCTTACATAGATGATATTGCCATCTACAGCCATTCCTGGCAAGAACATCTTCAGCATGTCAGGGAGGTGCTGGGCAGACTACAGTGGGCAGGGTTGACCACTAAGCCGAGCAAATGTCAGGTGGGTATGGCAGAGGTCTCTTACCTGGGACAGAGTGGGGAGTGGCAAGATCAGACCAGAACCTGTCAGAGTAGAAGCCATTCAGGCATGGCCTGCACCTGTTACCAAAAAGCAGGCGAGGGCATTCTTAGGGACAGCAGGGTACTACAGAAAGTTTGTCCCCAGTTATAGTACCATAGCTGCTCCCTCACAGACCTGACAAGGAAGAACAGGCCATATAAGGTAGTGTGGACCACAACATGTGAGCAGGCATTCCAGAAGCTTAAAGAAGCTTTGGGAGGACCTCCTGTGTTAGTCAGTCCAGATTACAGCAAATAATTTGTTGTGCAGGTGGGTGTTTCAAACCATGGGGTGGGGGCTGTACTTAGCCAGATTTCTTCAGAGGGAGAAAAGCACACAGTAGTTTATCTCAGTTGTAGGCTCCAACCCAGGGAGGAATGCTATGCAGCTGTAGAAAAGGAATGTCTAGCCATAGTGTGGGCACTGCGGAAACTTCAGCCTTATCTATATGGAAGAAAATTCACTGTAGTGACAGATCACAATCCCCTAACACAGTTAAACAGAGCCAGCCAGCAAAATGCCAAGTTGCTAAGATGGAGCCTAGGGTTGCAAGCATATGATATGTCAGTACAGCACTGCAGTGGGATTATCAATGCCAATACAGATGAGCTCTCAAGACAGGGAATGGGGTAAGGTAGACTCAGATAGACCTAACCCTCTGAAGCAACGTTTCTCAAGGGTCACTTGAAAAACTAGCTTGTGTTCTCCGGGGGGGGGGGGGTTGTGTGAAGATAGGTTAAGGCTGCCAGCCTAGCCAGATAGAATTTTGTAGATAATTCTGTCATTTGTAAATATTAATATAATCCATAGGCTTGTTCTCTTAAATGGAAGAAAATGCTGTTAGATGTAAAACTGCAAAAAATGTAACAACAGTGCATTCTGCTGTAACAAAGCTGAAGTCAAGCATTGTGAAATTCTTTGATCTAAACCTTGGAGCTGAGATGAATAGAGGGAGGCATTCTGCCTATTGTTTTGAGGCCAATGTTAATGGCTAGAATTTACATGTATAATTTATTTTATTGCTCTGGCTTCCTGACCAGCTGCAAGATCAAAAGGCTATTAACCTCTGATGATGTAATCTGAAATGAATCAGTGGTACTGTGTGAAAGAATGAGGGCATTTGAGCATTTGTCTTGAGAACATCCAACATCACCAGCACTGTCTTGCTCTATATGTAAGTTTATTTTAGAACTGTGTTTTCTCTTAGATATAGCTAGGAAATAGGAAGATTAGATTAGTGTTTTTCTGTGTTGATGTAAGAATGATTCTACTGTATTATTTTAAGCATTTTCCTGTGTTCTCTGAACTTTTGACTAGCACTGTGTAGTAAGAAGTATTGTCTTGTGATTTTATTATTTATCATGAAATATATTTAAACCTTTCAACTGTAGCTGTTTTGTGTAGAGATAATTTAAGCTCCAAGAGTACATTGTATGTATGTAGTGATACTGTACCAAGTCACTCCAAATAAGCCTTGACTGTTCATTTGCACTTACCATTTGGATAATAATATTGCTTAGTATAATTGGACAGCCTTTGATAAGGGCCTTTTGGTAGATGATAAATATTAGCGGGTGGTGGCAGTGATTTCTACTGCATAGGCTGGGTAAAAGGGGCACAGCTGTAGAACCTGTGCCAGCCTTCCCCATGAGTGTCGTTGTGGTTGTATATAATCCTTAAGGTCTTCTCAGAAAATCTAGTACATACTACTAAAACAAACAATAAAGCTGATGACTCCCTTTTTTCTAATATAGTTGGAAAAGCCTGGAACCTCCTTCCAAATGAATTCTCCACACTTCCCTCACTATCCTGTTTCAAAAACAAATTGAAAGTATTCCTCAATACACACTGGTTATGCCCATGCTCTAAACCTGACTAGTCTAAGTGTCTCTATATACGCTACTCTTCCTAACCCGTCTACTCATTAAAAGCAACTCCTTCCTTTTTAAACTATGTTACTAATTATCTCTTGACTACCTTGATTGCATTTACATTCCTTTATTATGCCTGTATTCTGCACTGTAAATTTAGATTGTACTTGCATCCTTTGTTATGCCTGTATTTTGCACTGTACATTTTACTGTGATAACCTGTTATACATACTGTTAATGGTTTTTAACTAGCTCATGTATCCTTAGATGTTATTGTGTTAATTTAATTGTCCTAGCTTGGAGCTTAACTCCCCGGGCCTCTACTGAAAATGGACATGTATCCAGTTGGACTAGCCCGGTAAACAAATGTAAAATAAAATAAATAATAAATAAAAATAACTCTTATCTCAAAGTGTGTGTGTGTCAGCTACTTGGGCAGGGACATAAAGCACTGGTTGGACAGAGAGGGTGCTAGAGGTTTTAGCTTGCCCACTAGGCTGAGATCTGGACCCAATAGCTGTGCCAGTGGTGAGTCTTATTGAGGATCTGGAGAGAAAGGGAGAAACCAGCCTCAGACTGACTGTGATCTCTGTGTGCTCTTAAGGGAAACTGTACTTTACTGTGTATGTATTTATTATCCTTTCCCTATATGGATGCCCCTCACTGGTGTCAGTGGTGAGGATTGAGGCTACTTGATTGCTGGGCCAGTGCACGGGCATCACAACTACCAGCCTGGGTCACTACTGCAGACAGGCCACTATTCTTGTGTGACTAACCCAGTAGACAAAGCAAAAATAAATAAATAAACAAACAAACAAATAAATTAATAAATACATAATGCATATTTTCAGGCATCCTGGAATGTTGTAAACCCTTCTTATAACCTGTTTCCCTGACTTGTTGCATGCAAATATTCTAATTTGACCATTACTATGTTCTTTTCTGTTTTGTTTTTAGTGCCTCATTCCCCATCCACAATATTCAACTGAGTTTTCATTCCCAGCCAACTAATTTCACACTTTTTATACTGAAATTACAGACTGGATGAATTTCTGCACAGTCTTTCCCATGTTCTTTGTCTGCTTTTCTCTTTGTAGATCTCTGTGTCAAGCTTTTTCTTTCTATCTCCCCCACAGTGGCACTTACAATAAATGAGGATGGGCTGGTGCCATTTCTGGACCCTGTGACAACCCTTCATAACCCTACCAGATCAGGAAGGGGATAGGAGCAGAATGTCAAGACGTCCACCCAAAGATGCTCATTCAGCTTCAGCCAAGGTTCCAGCAAGGAAAACATGGCACCTACCTTCCAGCAATCATCAGTTCCCTCTCCGTGGCATGGGTTCGGACCTTGGCATAGATATCCATAGTGAAGAGTGTACTGGCACTGTTAAAAATGGAGGTCAAGGAACTCATCAGCGATGCCAGCATCACTGACAACATCAGGCCACGCAAACCTATGTGTGGGAAAATTCGAGTTCAAGTTAATGTTTATTAAAGTACATAATCATAAGAATGAGCACAAATAAACTGATATGCTTCAAACATAATAAGAAATGTAAACAAAGGCAATTAAACCCCAGACAACTAAAAGCAAACTATAAATAAAGTGCATGGTATATACATGGTCGTGCTATAATAAATCAGTCATACAATAAATTATACAGTTAGTTATTCATTCAGGCCTATGTCAGACACTTAGGTGGTATGTTCTACAGGTCTGGTTTTTGATAGGTGGAGGTATGAAGGTAAGTGGATTTTCTGGCAGGGTGACTGGAGGGAATGGGGCCACTGAGAACATGTGAGAGCATCTTACAGAGTAGGGGGTCCTAAGTCATGAAGAGCTAGGTAAACCCTAATTAGAATATTTAAAGTAATCCAGTGCCTTCTAGACAGTCAGTAAAGCTGAGACAGACCCAGTGTAATATGATGGTAATGTAACACCCTTGTAAGCAGCCAGTAGCTGCTGCAGTCAGTCATGTTTGCAGCCTATATGTCCAAGGTCCATGTGAGAGGATACCTTATCCATGAACTATGACACAAAAGTCTGTAGATGGCATGCAGTACCTGATAAGGGTACTGTTCCTAAGACAGGAACAGGAAGATCAGATAACCCTTCTGAAACCTAGTCATTTAAGTTTAAGTTGTCAAAAATCATCAGGAAAATCCCATATCCTAGATACGAATCCCAGTTTGTCCCTCTGCAGATGATGTTGGAGGACAAAACTACAGCAAATTAATCCAGCAAAGTGGGATACTCACTACAATGGTGGTCACATTCAGGTCAGTCAATCCATCAGTTTCAGGCAGTTCATTATTTATTTATTTATTACATTTGATTACTAGGTAGGTGGGAACCCAGCCAC
Source organism: Protopterus annectens (assembly GCF_019279795.1). NCBI lineage: Eukaryota > Metazoa > Chordata > Ceratodontiformes > Protopteridae > Protopterus > Protopterus annectens. The sequence goes on from NC_056733.1 coordinate 899,735,832, forward strand.
TGGGGATGCACAAGCCAGTGCATTTCTTTGTGCCGGTCCCAAGCCCGGATAAATGGGGAGGGTTGCGTCAGGAAGGGCATCCGGCGCAAAAATTCTGCCACATAACTTATGGCGTGAAAATTTCATATTTCCATACCGGATCTGTCGAGGCCCGGGTTAACAACGACCGCCACCAGTACTGTTAGCCAACAGGGTGCTGGCGGAAGTTGGGCTACTGTTGGCCGAAGGAGAAGAGGAGGGCGAAGGCATGCCCGAAGGCAGGAAGAGAGGAGGAAGGTTAGGAGTGTAGCAGTGAGGGTAGGAACTTTGAATGTTGGCAGTATGACTGGTATAGGAAGAGAGCTAGCTGATATGATGGAGAGAAGGAAGGCTGATATATTGTGCGTGCAAGAGACCAGATGGAAGGGAAGTAAGGCCAGGTGTTTAGGAAATGGGTTCAAATTGTTCTATCATGGTGTGGATGGCAGGAGAAATGGGGTAGGGGTTATACTAAAGGAACAATATGCCAAGAGTGTTTTAGACGTGAAGAGAGTGTCTGACGGAGTGATGTTTATGAAGCTCGAAATTGATGGTGTAATGATGAATGTTGATGTTATGTGATCCTATCTCGCCTACATTCTGACTGATGGGTTCGGAGCCGATCCCTCGGCTCCGACTCGGCACGCTTATGCCAAAGAGCGAAGTCTCTTACTGGCTGAGCTTACCATATCCCAGGATGCACCACTACCAGTCCCCCAGATCTCGTTTGCCGCTAACAAGTGAAATCGTGGTCTCGAGCTGGCTGAGTTAAGTAGTGATTATTTCACTAGTTTTTCTGTCAGGATTTTCTTCATTCTCAACAAAAAGCTGTTTTAACAGCTATTCTTGTGTTTAGAGTGCGTTTGACAAAATTCACTTGGTGAATTCTTGTGTTGTGAGTGTGGACTAGGAGTACCTCTTGTCTGGAAAGGCCTTTCCGGTCTTTTTATTTGTAGGTGACTTGGTTCTGTTTGGATCATTTATATTTCTCTTCTTTAAAGAAGAACTAGCAGAGAGATTATTCCAATTTACAGAGTTTGTGCTGTGTTTTGACTACAGAGTATTGCAGTGATAACTGTAAGCCTATTCTAGGTGTGTCACCAGTGTTTCTTCCAGTTAGTTTTCTGAAATTTTCTATAATGTCTCAGAATCCTAGGCCTTCGGGCTTTAAGAAATGTGTAAAATGTAGCTTCAAAATGTCCATCACGGACGATCACTCGCTCTGTGTGTATTGCTTAGGGCAAAACATTTACAGGAATCATGTAGTGTATGTCACGCTTTTCCTCAAGGGTCCTCCAGGAGAGGAAAAATAAATTAATTCTTAAGGGATTAATTAAACCTTCTTAAGAAGCTTTGGCATCCTCTCCTTCTCCGGCCAAAAGAAAAGGGCGTCGGCTCCGACCAATCCGTCGGATCCGATCGCTAAGAAACAAAGGCAGGCCTCTCCTTGGCTCCAAGGACTTGGGCCGAGGTGAACGGTCTGCCTCGATGCCACCAGTATCGATTCCTCTGGCTTTGGAGCCGATAGCTGGGGCATCGAGGCGGGTCACCTTCGGCTCCACTGCTCGGAGCCGACAAGGTTGCCGCTCAGACACTTCCTCCTCGGCGCGAAGTCCACCTCGGCACCGATGGAATCTGGTGTGTGTATTCCTTGGCGCCGATAGTTGTCGAGTCTCCGGAGCCGGTCCCCTAGTCCTTTGGGGCCGTTGGAGAGGCCATCTCGAACCCGTTCTGTTTCCTCTCGGTCTTGAGGATGTCAGATTCTGATATAGACAGGGTGCTCCAAAGACTGTTCCAGTCCCCAGTCTTCCAAAATTTGTTTCGGTTCCGACCCAGTTGGCTTGAGCCGATGACCTGGCCCACCCATTGCCATTCCTCCTCCGACTGCTTGGCTCCGTGAGCAGGTGCTGTTGGAGCCGGTGGAGATATCAGGGTCGGCTCCGACCCTTACTCCAACCCGGCCTTGGTCCGAGTTTGGTACGGACTTCTTCGGCTGGACCGGGGTGATGTTTGGGCCTATGCTGGTTCCGAGCCTCCCCTCGGTGCTTGGCTGCGGGACTTCCGTTGGCTATCACGGCTCTGGGGACCGGACACTCCCAGGATTCTGGGGTCCGGCTTTCAGAGCCATGAGGAGTGCCTTGGCCAAGTCCTCTTGCCATCTCTCGGCTTTACGGCACCTTCCTGGGCGTGGAGACTGGGTCTTTGGCAGTTCCCCTGTCCGTAGTCAGCGGAGCCCGGGGCCTGAGGTTACCCCAGTGGGGTTCCCCTCCTCCTGAGGGTTCTTGAGTTGTCTTGGAGGAACCCCCAAGGAAGAGATCGTGCAAGAGGAAGCACGTGGACTCCCGAGTCTATTACATCAGACACTGATCTGGATGATGCAGAGGGTCCCAGTCGCCCTCGGATGATGTCTCATTTGCAGACATCTTAGAGATCCTCAAACAACGAGGCGGCTGGATATCCAAACCTCCCTCTGCTGGAGTCAGTGCTCCTCAAGGCCTTTGGGGCTCAGCCCTCCGCCTCCTGGGTGTCTCCGCCCTTGACGAGCTTCTGGATTTAGTTTGTCGGCGTGAACATCCAGATACCGTGGAACCAGTCCCTTCTCGTCCAAATAAATTTTTGTCTGCTCCCCGAGAAGGAGTTCCTCACTAAAGGAGTGGCTGTAGATGCCATGGTGGTGGCATCTGCTACACAACAAGACGTGGCAGAGGCTTCAACGTCCGTCCATCCTCCTAATAAGGAGTCTAGGAGTATGGACAGTGCGGAAGCGCACCCTGACTTCAGCGGCCTTTACTTTAAGGTCTCTGAATTATTTGGCACATTTTACCAGGCTTCAGAGGGATCTGGTCAAGGAGTTGTCAGATTCCCTCGGTAACCTACCTGAGCAGCTAGCCCAGTCGGTTAGCTCTCAGTTGGCTATCCTTACGTCAATTTCTAACTCGTCCATGAGGCTCATTTCCTATGCGGCCGAAGGCGGGTAAGCGGCAGGCACAGGCGTGGCTCTACGGAGACAAGCCTGGCTCCGCTGTGTCAGTTTGGCGGAGGCCTTCAAGTCTTCCTTCGCGGCGCTCCCTTTGATGGGTCCTCATTGTTTGGACCCAAGGTTAAAGACACCCTTACCGCTGTGAGCAGGAGGGAAAAACTTTATCTGCCGTAGGTGCCCGTTATTCCACTCCCTTTCGGCCTTACCCCAAGGCTAAAGGAGGGGGAAAATGTGGTTCATAAATCTCGCAAGTTTTTCTCCCAACAGCAGGAAGATTCCCCTTCCAGAGGCAGAGGGCGGGAAATTTTTCAGGGAGCGCCGTCCCAGAGGCGGCAGAGGGCCCCGCAATTCTGGAGACCGAGTCCTTTCGTGGCTCTTCAGCCTCCCACCGTCATGAGGGATTGCCCGGCTGTGCTGCTCGAGCCAGTCGGGTGTCGTTGCCAAGCACCTAAAAGCCTGGGAGTCAATCACTCAGGACAGATGGGTGCTTGGATCATTGCGGAGGTTACACCATCCCATTCACATACTCCCCACCGTCCAAAAGAATCCCGGACCCACCACCCAGTCAAAGGGAAATGGCAGCCGCAGAAGCTTTAAAGCTGCTAGAAAAGGAGTCATCCAACGGTCCCCACAGACCAGATCGGATCAGGAAATTACTCCAGGTTCTTTTAGTGCCAAAAAGACAGGGGACCTGAGACCAATATTGGATCTCAGCAGACTGAACCAATCCGTCAAATCCAAATTCGAATGGTCACGTTACAATCCATTCTCCCATTGTTGGAGAAGGATGTTTGGATGTGCTCCATAGACCTCAAGGACGCCTATTATCACATACCGATACAGCAGGTGTCCAGGAGGTATCTGCGCTTCAGCCTGGGAGTCAGTCATTACCAATTTTGCGCTCTGCCCTTTGGTCTCACCACAGCCCCCAGGGTGTTCACCAAGTGTTTGGCAGTAGTGACGGCTCACCTGAGAAGTCTTGGATTCCAAGTGTTTCCCTATCTCGACGACTGGCTCCTGACTGCCACCACCAGGCATCTACTAATGGACAACCTCAAAGCCACCATCTCCCTGGGTATTACCCTGGGGATTACATTCAATTGGTCAAAGTCTGTCTTGCTGCCCTCTCAACGCATAAAGTTTATAGGAGCAGAGATAGACTCAAGATTGATGCGTCTTTCTTCCTGCGAAAGGATCCAAACTTTACAGGGCCAAGTTCAAGCTCTGATCTCGAGATCCAAAGCCCCAGCCAGGATGGTTCTACAAGTTTTAGGCTCAATGTCTGCCACGGTTCTTTTAGTTCCTCTGGCAAGATTACACATGAGGATTCTTCAGTGGCTATTGTCAACTCAATGGTCTTTTCAGGATCTTCCCTCAATCATCACATCATGATTACGGAAATATGCAAAGGGACCTTCGCTGGTGGCTTCAGACATCCAATTTGGATCAAGGAAAACCCTTTGTTCTCCCTCTCCAGTGGTTACCCTGGCGACAGATGCCTCCCAGATAGGGTGAGGGGGGCATTGTCTGGGCCGGCTAGTTCAGGGCTCCTGGCTTCCAGGCGGAGCTCTTCTCCACATCAACGTGTTGGAGATGAGGGCTGTACTTCTATCCCTACAAGCCTTACACAAGTTTCTTCCTCAGGGCATCATCGCCATCCACACAGACAACATGTCGGTGGTTTGGTATCTGAACAAACAAGGAGGGACCAGATCATACCCCCTTTGCAGAGAGGCCATGAGAGTGTGGGAATGGGCTGTAGCTACCAACCGCTTCTTGGTAGCGACCCACATCCCGGAAAGTCAAATATATTGGCAGACAAATTGAGCAGGACAATTCTCTCTCCTCACGAGTGGTCTCTAAACCACACAGTAGCAGCTCAGGTTTTCAGGAGATGGGGACGCCGTGCTGCGACCTATTTGCAACTCCACTAAACACCAAGTGCCAAAGGTTCTTCTCCTTGATCCCACATCAGGGAGTACCAGCCATGGATGCTCTAGCACAACCTTGGCCAACAGGGCTACTTTATGCCTTTCCTCCAATTCCGCTTCTTCCCAGAGTTATTCAAAAGCTTCTCAACTGGGGTCTTCAATGATACTGATTGCCCGTACTGGCCTCGTCAGGTATGGTTTCCCTACCTGAAGAAGCATGCAGTGGACGATCCGTGGACTTTAGACCTAATTCGGACTTGCTAATCCATCAGTCGGGACATTGGCATCAGTCCCTTCAATCTTGAAATTGACAGCTTGGCTCCTCCACTTCCGACTTTAGTTAGAAGGCACACACTAGACCCGGAAGTTGTTCACATTTTATCTTCGCCCACAAACCCACCACTAACAAATTGTACCTTAGTAAGTGGAAGAGGTTTGCTATCTGGGCTCAACTCAAGGGCTTAGACCCTATCACTGCTCCTGTCCCAGAGGTCTTGAAATTCTTAACATCCCTGTTTAATCAGGGATCTTCTGTCTCAACTATTAAAGTCCAACTAGCGGCTATCTCTAAATTCCACGAATCCATGGATCCTCCTTTGATGAGCAGCAGACTATGCAAAACTTTCATTAAAGGTGCGAGCCTATTAAGACCCCAATTTTCATCCTGCACCTCCGTGGGATCTTGATTTGGTGCCGCATTAACATCTCCCCTTCGAACCGGCTGCTACATGCGAGTTAAAATATCTGTCTTGGAAAACTGCCTTCTTAGTTGCAATTACTTGCAAGAAGAGTTTCAGAGCTTCAAGCCCTGTCTATTAAGCCACCGTGCTTGATTTTCCACAAGGATAGAGTATCACTTAGGCCTAATCCATCCTTTGTCCCAAAGGTCTGTTCTAGTTTCTGCCTCCAACAATCTCTAGAGCTACCAGTTTTCTTCCCAAAATTCTCCAATGAAGCAGAATACACTCTTCATAAATTGGATGTTCACAGGCAATTACGCTTCTATTTAGACAGGACTCAGCAACCGTAAGTCAGACCAGTTGTTTGTGTCCTTCTCAGATAATAAACTGGGCCAAACCATCACAAAAGCTACTATCTCAAAATGGATCAGAGATTGCATAACTCAGGCTTATTCTTCTTGAATAAGCAACTTACAACATCTATCAAGGCTCATTCTACCAGAGCTATGGCTACTTCTATAGCTTTTCATTCCAAGCTCGCTATATCGAAATCTGTGCTGCGGCTACTTGGTCCAATCCGCACACTTTCATTTCCCACTACAAATTGGATGTGGCATCTAAAGGACGAGCTTCATTTGGTTCCACGGTACTCAGGAGTGTTTTCCAGTGAGCCACCCAGGATTCAGGTGCTAGGGGCTGTCCCATCAGTCAGAATGTAGGCGAGATAGGATCACATAACATCTTTTAGTTATGTACTCACCATAACTTCAGATGTTTGGGATCCATCTCGCCACATTCCTAACCCTCCTTGCCCCTGCCTTGGACATCAGAAGAGATTGGACGGTTTTGAGTTCTACTGTTTATCTTGTTTCATCTGACTATGTTATATAAGCAGGGTGTGCATGTGTGCATGTATGCGGACAAACTAGATCTGGGGGACTGGTAGTGGTGCATCCTGGGATATGGTAAGCTCAGCCAGTAAGAGACTTCGCTCTTTGGCATAAGCGTGCCGTCGGAGCCGAGGGATCGGCTCCGAACCCATCAGTCAGAATGTAGGCGAGATGGATCCCAAACATCTGAAGTTATGGTGAGTACATAACTAAAAGTTAGTGCATATGCTCCACAAGTTGGGTGTGTGATGGATGAGAAAGAGAAATTTTGGAGCGAGTTGGATGAAGTTGTGGTGAGTGTACCCAAGGGTGAGAGACTAGTGATTGGAGTGGACGATAATGGGCATGTTGGTGAAGTGAACAGAGGGGATGAGGAAGTGATGGGTAGGTATGGTGTTAAGGAGGGGAATGCAGAAGGTCAGATGATTGTGGATTTTGCGAAAAGGATGGACATGGCTGTGGTGAATACGTATTTTAAGAAGAGGGAGGAGCATAGGGTGACGTACAAGAGTGGAGGAAGATGCACACAGATGGATTATATCCTGTGTAGGAGGGCCAGTCTGAAGGAGATTGGAGACTGTAAAGTGGTGGCAGGGGAAAGTGTAGTTAAGCAGCATATAATGGTGGTCTGTAGGATGATGTTGGTGATCAAGAACAGGAGGAGGAGTGTGAAAGCAGTGCCAGGGATTAAATGGTGGAAGTTAAGAAAGGGTGATTGTGAAGTGGAGTTTAGGGAAGAGTTAAGACAGGCACTGGGAGGCAGTGGAGAGTTACCGAATAGCTGGGTAACTACAGCAGAACTAGTAAGGGAGACTGCTAGAAAGGTGCTTGGTGTGACATCTGGACAGATGAAGGAGGACAAGGAGACCTGGTGGTGGAATGATGAAGTACAGGAGAGTATACAGAGGAAGAGGCTGGTGAAGAAGAAGTGGGATTGTCAAAGAGATGAAGAAAGTAGACAATTGTATAAGGAGATGAGGCGCATGGCAAAGAGAGAGGTGGCGAAAGCTAAGGATAAGGCCTATGGAGAGTTGTATGAGAGATTGGACACTAAAGAGGGAGAAAAGGACCTGTACCGATTGGCTAAACAGAGGGACAGAGCTGGGAAAGATGTGCAGCAAGTAAGGGTGATAAAGGATAGTGAGGGAAAGGTACTCACAAGAGAGCTGCGTGTGTTGAATAGATGGAAAGAGTATTTTGAGAGGCTGATGAATGAAGAGAATGAGAGCGAGAGAATGTTGGATTATGTGGGGATAGTGAATCAGGAAGTGAAACAGATTAGCAAGGAGGAAGTAAGGACAGCTATGAAGAGGATGAAGAATGGAAAGGCTGTTGGCCCAGATGACATCCCAATGGAAGCATGGAGGTGCTTAGGAGAAATGGCAGTAGAATTTTTAACTAGATTGTTTAATGAAATTTTGGAAAGTCAGAGGATGCCTGAGGAGTAGAGAAAAAGTGTTTTGGTACCTATCTTTAAGAATAAGGGTGATGTGCAGAGCTGCAGTAACTACAGAGGGATAAAATTGATCAGTCACAGCTTGAAGTTATGGAAGAGGGTAGTAGAAGCTAGGTTAAGAAGGGAGGTGATGATTAGTGATCAGCAGTATGGTTTCATGCCAGGAAAGAGCACTACAGATGCAATGTTTGCTCTGAGAGTGTTACTGGAGAAATACAGAGAAGGTCAGAAGGAGTTGCATTGTGTCTTTGTAGACTTGGAGAAAGCATATGACAGGGTGCCTAGAGAAGAGTTGTGGTATTGTATGAGGAAGTCGGGAGTGGCAGAGAAGTATGTAAGAGTGGTACAGGATATGTACGAGGGTAGTGTGACAGTGGTGAGGACTGCAGTGGGAGTGACAGATCCGTTTAAGGTGGAGGTGGGATTACATTAAGGATCAGCTGTGAGTCCTTTCTTATTTGCAGTGGTGATGGACAGGTTGACAGATGAAGATCAGACAGGAGGCCCCATGGACTATGATGTTTGCAGATGACATTGTGATCTGTAGTGAGAGTAGGAATCAGGTTGAGGAGACTCTGGAGAGGTGGAGATATGCTCTAGAGAGCAGAGGAATGAAGGTCAGCAGGGCTAAGACAGAATATATGTGTGTAAATGAGAGGGAGGGTAAAGGAATAGTGAGGATGCAGGGAGTAGAGTTGGTAAAGGTGGACGAGTTTAAGTACTTGGGATCAACAGTTAAGAGTAATGGTGAATGTGGAAGAGAGGTGAAGAAGAGAGTACAGGCAGGGTGGAGTGGGTGGAGAAGAGTGTCAGGAGTGATTTGTGACAGATGGGTACCAGTAAGAGTGAAAGGGAAGGTCTACAAGACAGTAGTGAGACCAGCTATGTTATATGGGTTGGAGACAGTGGCATTGACAAAAAGGCAGGAGTCAGAGCTGGATGTGGCAGAGTTAAAGATGTTAAGATTTACACTCGGTGTGACTAGGATGGATAGGATTAGGAATCAGTATATTAGAGGGTCAGCTCATGTTGGACAGTTTGGAGACAAAGCTAGAGAGACGAGATTGCGTTGGTTTGGACATGTGCTGAGGAGGGATGATGGGTATATTGGGAAAAAGATGCTAAGGATGAAGCTGCCAGGTAAGAGGAAAAGAGGAAGGCCTAAGATAAGGTTTATGGATGTGGTGAGAGAAGACATGCAGGCAGTTGGTGTGACAGAGCAAGATGCAGAGGATAGGAAGAAATGGAAAGAGATGATCCGCTGTGGTGACCCCTAACGGGAAAAGCCGAAAGATGATGATGATTACTAGGTAGGTGGGCTGGTCCACAGACCCTTTTCAGCTACAACCCAGGCCCATATACAGTAGCAACCGTACAAAACAGAACACTGGAGCAAAAAGCGAGATGTTCACAAACTTATAAGATGATAAACAAATGCCAATTAAGACAAGTTAAGAACAGATACCAGTTAAAACAAGTTAGAAGATATGTTTGGATATGTAACTATTCACATTCTCAGAATGTGGTATGCAAGTTCACAGTTTCAGCACAGAGTATACAAATAGTACATGAAACCATTTTGGACATTATATTTATAATATATACATGTAGGAACCTATTTTGCATCATATGAAAATGGTAAAATGTTTACACACCTGTTATATCATAATCTGAGAAGAGCTTTAGGAGAGACTTTATTTGCTATGATAGCTGCCATCTCGTGGCTTAGTTTCCTACCTGCTTGATGTGATATATGCTTAGACTACACTTTTCCTTTGTAACAGGAGCATGGTGCTTCTTTGAACAAGCTCTTTTTCAGTATTTTTTAAACTATCTGCTGTGCCTTCTTGTCTGGTTTCAGATGACAAATGTTTCTATATTGCTGGGGCCACTTTAAGACGGTACCAGTAGTGGTTTTGAATCTGGGTCTGACAGGGATATGGTCTTATTGCCATAATCTCTTAGAGTGTAACTTTGTCATCTGATTTGTAGCTTGGATCGCAGTGGCTAGCAGTGTTCTTGAGTGAGGATTTTGAAAATTAGACATGAAAAAAGAAAGGTTGCCCTTTCACTGACTGGTAGCCATTTGCAGTTATCCAACAGATGGCACTGCTGGGTTCTGTCGTCAGTGAGGAGAATTAATCTACACATTTTGTTGATCGCTGTTGGTAGTTTTTTAGTAGTTGTACTTGAGTGGAATGTTGCTAAAGGAATTCTGTACTTCACTTTAGGTATTAATACATTTTTGGCTATGATTGTGCGGGTTCTTGGAGTTATCCGATTGGTGATTTTATAGCAGAGTTTGAGTTGGGCAAAGGTTTTGGTAATGGTGCTTTCAATATGTTTGCTGAAGGAATATGAGGTGTCTAGGGTAAGACCTATATACTTTTATGCAAGACTAGAAGGAGAACATTGCCATTTAGATCAGCTATGTGCAAAATGGGGATTTTGTGGAAGCTTTTTTTAATGTCTCAAAGATCTTAGTGCTGGATTTTAGGGAGCTAATGAGTAGCCTCTTTTCATGGGCCCAAGTGTATAAATTTGTGAACGTAGATTGAAGTTTGTGCTCAAAGGCATGTACGAGTTGGATTCTAACTGAAGGATATCATCAGTGTACATGGTAAGGTTAACGTATTTGAGATCTGTGCTGATGTTAATAAAGTGAGAATAGCATGGCCCAAGAATGGAACCTCGGGGAATCCCTGTATTAAGGATACCTTGAATTAAAAGTAAGTTGCTAAAATATACTTGGAATGCCCTATACTGTAGGAAGCTTTTTATCTATCCTATCATTGAGCTTTCAAAATTAAATTCACTACGTTTGAAGATTAGGATGTTGTGGTAAGCAGTTTGAAATGCCCCAGTCGAGTCTATGAAGAGTCCTCCTGCTAGTTTAGATTTATTCATGTTATTGCACTGGCATTGCCAAGGGTGGTGGTGCTAAAGGCTTTTCAGAAGCCATTTTGGGCATCACACAGAACAATGTACTTATTTACATGATCAAATACTTGCTTGCAGATCTGTTTTTCAAATATTTTTGCCAGTGGACAGAGTATCATAGTTGTGGACTAAAGTTTATGCTTTCTTTGAGCTGTTTTTTTTTTAGGGAGTGGTATTATGATGACATGTTTAAAGGTGCTAGGAAAATGTTTGAGGTAAGTGATTGTAGATGTGTGTAAGAGGGCTTGCAATTTGTGTACCAGGCATTTTTTAGGAATGTGTGGTGCAGTGTGCAGAATGCACTGTCCTTATTAACTAATTTCAGTTGAGCTTTCTCAATACCTTTTTCTAGAAATGTAAAATTATGGATGCATTCCAAGTTTTCAAGTAGTTTAACATTAGACACAGATTACAAAAGAAAATAGAAGTAAAGCTGTACGTCTTCAACATAACAGTGATAATGTAAGCCTCTCCTTTGGATGGCATCTGCTAAAAGGAAAAGTTATATAGTGAAAAGTAACAGCCTAATATGGAGTCCAGTGGTACCCTAAAATCTGGAGAGTAGGATTCATAGGAACCAACCTCAGATATTAGTATTTGTTACACCCAAAAGGTAGGAGGCAACTCAGTCTAGCTCAATGCTAGTAATACAATGGCAGTAAAAAATATTTTGAATGTTCAGTCTTTTTGTGATTCAGTCTTTTGATTTTCAATCTTTTGATAATAAACCATAATTTATGTTGTTTATCTTCCACATTCATCCCTGAAATGTGGTTTAATCTTGTTATAAATGTGGTTTCTGTTTCATAGTATCTATTCTCTGCCTTAAGATGTGTGTAGTTTGATCCTGGCACGTATCTGATTTCTTCCTTAGAGTTCACATTCTACCCTGAAATATGTGTATCTATGTGTATAAAGCTGGGGCGTTACTTTCAATAAGTATCTGATCTGTAAAGAGTATTTGTGGATTTGACCTTAGTATCTATATTTTTTCTGTCTCTTACAGTTCACACTCTGTCCTGAAATAGAGACCTGTTACATATGAGGTTTTGTAGACCATGTTTAGTACTTCACAATGGCAGTGCGTGGACAGGTGTACTAGTTGTTGACTGTTTGGGGAGAACTTTCAACATGCAGTGTGTGTGTGTGTGTGTGTGTGTGTGTGTGTGTGTGTGTGTGTGTGTGTGTGTGTGTGTGTGTGTGTGTATGTGTGTGTGTGTGTTTTGGATATAATTATTTATCTGTAATTTGTATTCAT